>NW_020946557.1:10965098-10983557 GCF_900497805.2 Vombatus ursinus | reverse complement strand
ATCTATCTATCTATCTATCTATCTATCTATCTATCTATCTATCTATCTATCTATCTATACATGTATTTTCCCTCCAACTACCCTAATACTGACAATGGTCTCATGTGTTACAAATATTATCTTTCCACATAGGAGTGTAAACAGTTCAACTTTAATAAATCCCTTATGATTCCTCTTTCCTGTTTACCTTTTTATGCTTCTCTTGAGTCTTTAGTCCAATAATTCTTAAAATAGCTCTCTTCAATATATTGTCCAAAGAAGTATTTCAAATTTTTTTCTATTCCTTAATTTTTTTGAATCTTTTCTAGATGATTCCTTGATATCTCATGGAATCATTAGCTTCCATTTGCCCAATTCTAATTTTTAAGGAATATATTCTTCAATGAGCTTTTGTACCTCATTTTTCATTTGAATGATTCTCCTTCTGAAGGAGTTCTTTTCTTCATGGAAATCTTGTACCTCTTTTTCCATTTGACCAATTCTGTTTTTTAAGGAGTTATTTTCTTTAGTGGATTGTGTGTCTTTAACATTTGGTCTATTCCATTTTTAATGTGTTATTTTCTTCAATATTTTTGTTCCTCCTTGGCCAAGCTGCTGACTCTTTCCTGAATCACTTTCATTTCTTTCCCCCATTTTCCTATGTCTTCATTATGTAATTTTTAAAATCCTTTTTGAGATCTTCCAGGGCCTGAGACCAAATAATATTTTTTCTGAGACTTTGCATGTAGCTTTGATCTCATTGTCTTCTGAGTTTGTATTTTGATCTTCCTTGTCAGCATAGTAACTTTCTATAGTCAGGATTTTTTTTTGATGTTTGCACATTTTTTTCTAGCCTTTTTCTTAACTTTTAACTCTATGTTCAAGTGAGGCTGTGTTCCCAGGGTAGAGGGGGGAATGTCCCAAGCTTCGGGTTTTTCATATTGTTGTGTTCACAGCTACTTGTAGGGATATGTAAGTTTCAGTTCTTCCAAAATGATATGATCTAAGGACAGGAATGATCAATGCTTTCCTGGCCTAGCCTTTGGTCTATGATTGGCCACAAGCACTCTTTTCCACCCTGGTATGTGATCAGGGTCCCTGCTCCTGCTAGTGCTTCTCCTTCCCCTGGGATTGTAAGCCATAATTACATATGGACAACACAACAGAGTCCTGTACTCAGTGACAATGAAGGGTCTTCTATAATCTTTTGATTAGTTTTCCAACTCCCTTACCATCTGTGAGTTAAGGATTCTGGAAGTTGCCACAATACCTGATTCAGTCACCTCTAAGACTTGCTGCTGGTTTGCTGAGACATGGCCCAGCCTTCTCGGAACTATGCTTCACTCTCACACCAGTGAGAGAAACCTTTCTTGCTGATACTCTAAGTTGCCTTGGGCTGAAAGAATAGTTTCACCCTTTTTTGTTATTGTTGTTATTGTTGGTTCTGACACTCCAGAATTTGCTTTGAGGAATTATTTTAAGGTTTGGAGGGGAATTTTGCATGCCTTCACTTCACCATCTTAACTCCACTTAAGACTATCCAGAATATACTGGTAAAGTTAATTTTTGAACCTAAGTTCTCTTTTACCCCTATGTTTTGTTTTTCACTTCAACCCTTTATTATAGCAATCTAAATGCTCATTTGTATCACCATTTAATTATACACCAAAATACCTATACTGTGTAGCTTTGTGGCCTTTTGTAACTTGCTAATCCTTTCATTTATTCCTTCATCTAGTACACTAATAGAAAAATTTTGGATACAATATTGAAGTGTTTCTATTGAACATTAAAACAAGAGATTATTTGTTTTCTGCCAGCATCCTGGTTTTGGAAAAAAATAAAATGTTGGGGCTCTACATTTTATTTCTGTTCATAGCTAAAATATTTTAAGAGGGTGAGCTTTCTTTTTTTTGTACTTCTGGCATGTATTTCTACTTTCATATCATTTACTTTCCCCTCACTTGTTAGACAAGAAAGTGATAATAAATAACATGTTAATGAAATAACTAATGTCTTAAATGTCATACTTCCTTTGGTGTTCAATGGTCACATTCTTCCTTATAAATACAACTATACCTATAGACATGATTCCAACACAATTTTCCTTCTGCTGAATTTATGATTGAACTGTGATTCAAACATCAAACAACTAAGATTTCACAGGAGTTGAAAAACTTCCTGCTAAGGTTTCAAATGAAAGAAATTTCAAGATCACCATAGAATAACCCAAGAGTATAAGAATTGATTGACCTGAAGGAACAAGGGTTTTTTTCCCCCTCTCTATATAAGGAAGAAATCTTGGAAGAAAAAACTGGGGAATACTAGGTATTTGGGTTTAAATTTATCAACTACTATATGAAAATGGAAAAGAAGATAAAGGACTCAGTTTGTGATTTACCAATCTGATGTTTTCCAATTATATTTTTACCAGAAGGTGAACATGTATCAGGGGTTTGTCTAAGTCAAGATCTTTAAAAATTAAGGAAAAGCAGGGAAAATCTATCGAATCAGAATGTAAACTTTTAGGAGCTTCTTCATATCTTTATTGGCCAAAATATTGATTTTTTCTCAATTGAAACAAAGAGAAATAAAAATCTTTGCTTTTCATTAGTGTAGGGATTATAATTACTGTTGATTGGTTGTTGTCCTTCATTTTCAAAGAGGACCAAAATGATATCACTACATTAGAGTCAGATTTCAGTGTGTCTAACTGTGGATGATCAGACCAAGAACTCAGAATGTTCTACCACAGGTTGGGCACAAATAGTCTGTGTGAACATTTGGGGTGGATTCTCTAAGTTTGCACATCTTGTGTGTTTCTTGAGCTATTTCAATTCTGCTTTGTTCAGAACACAGCACCTTCTCTGAGGTGGACACACCATGCTGAGAGGTCCCGTGCCAGTGTCTCCCCATGTCACACAATCAATTCCAAAGTTCCTAAGAGAGACCTTCAGAATGTCCTTGTATCACTTCTTCTGACCACCATGTGAATGCTTGCTCTGTGTGAGTTCTCCATACAACAGTCTTTTTGACAAGCATACATTTTGTATTCAGACAACATGGCCAGCCCATTGGAGCTCGCTCTCTAAAGCAAATCTTGAATTCTTGGCTGTTTAGTTCCAGAAAGGACCTCAGTGTCTGGTATCTTATCACTACTGTAAACAATACGGGTTGCATATTGTAATGAAATGATGTCTGGGTAAGTCTAAGAACCTCCAATCTTGGCAGTTGGACTTTGGTAGCTAATTTGAGTGATTACCTGGGTAAAATAGCATTCTCTGAACATTTTTTTCCAAATTGGAAGAATTTCTTTCTGGAATACAAACTAAATTGCTAGTTATCTAGCAAAGTTTTCACATTTAGATACCGGTAATTCCTATTGATAGGTTCAATTTTGAAAGTCTAGTTGAGCAGTACTATAAATAGAAACTATTCATCTGAATTATACCCAGTTGAACTTACAATTCTTCCAACCCAAATTTCTAGCTAAGGGCCAAAATTGTCTTTTTGTTTTTGTTATCATTTTACTCACTTCAATTTTCTCTTACACACTCAATCTTTTATATAACTTTCACCACTGCCTCTATCTGTCTCTGTCCATGCTCTCTCTGACTCTTTTTTCTGTTTTTTTGTCTCTGTGTCTCTGTCTCTTTCTCTGTCTCTGTCTTGTCTGTCTGTCCATCTTTTCAACCTTCTTCCCAGGTCATGTGACCAGGAATTGATAGAAAATCCTTCAATACTTGTCAAATGAAATGACTAACACCCATTTCTTAGGTAGAAGAAGGTTCACTTATGTAGAAATGATGCCACTGGAAGAAAGCTAGAAAATATTGCTTAGATTATTAATTATTGAATAAATGTATCATAGGCTAAAGGAAGAAAATGGTGAAGAAGTCATTTGCCTAGGAAGAGATTGGAAGGAGCTGGTGAAGCTTATTGACGGGTCCACTGATGCTACATATTTTCACCACCAATAATGGACAGAACCCCAATATAAACAAATTCTCCTGAGAAAATGTGCCTTCCAGCAATTAGTAGATCTAGATGGAGGCAACCTATCTCTGTCTTAATTATCTTGGTATAAATATTAATAAATAACAGTCCAGACTAGTTTTTCAACAACATTTGTAAAGTTTCAACATCCTAATTGTGATTGACAGAAAGATTATGACTTCCTGAGTATGAAATTTAGGGACCCGTGGTGTTTTTGTCAATACTAATGATTGAAGATACTAATTTTGGAAAAGACAGGTAAAGAAGACCATACTTAAACTTAATTTAATGTTTACTCTAATAAACTAATGATTTCATCTATATGCATGCTTCCTCCAACAGTGCAAGTTGCAACCCATGAAGGCCTTTTAATCCTTCTCTTGTCCATGAATACCTATGAATTCTCTACTAGGGGAAATTCTTCATATTTCTTGACTATCAATAAAGCTACATAAACTAACCTTTGATTATCTCTCATTCTCACCAAATGACTGACCCATATATATTTCAGGTTATACACCTCTCTGGTATCCTTTGTGTCACAATTTTCTATTGATATTTCAATATAGCCTACTCTTACCCAAGTCACATGTCACCATTTCCTTTGGAGTAACACCAAAACTCAGTTCTTCATAGACTATTGTATTACATGGTTCAGAGACATAGTATCAGTCTAAGAATTTTAACTTTAAGGTGGGAGGTTTTAGAGACACTGACCCTATACATAGCCTATGTGTAATATGCAATATATTACATTAGTTAACCCCTGCATCAATCTTTGTCCCTCTCTAATTGCTACTGGCCTATATCTTTATTAATTTTCTACCCTTATTAATTCTGTCTTCCAAGGAAATCAAGGAGATATATTCTTATACTACCTCATAAATTGATAGAAATGTTCAATCTCTTTCATTATTTAATCAATTACCTCTGAGTCCCTCTATCCCTACACACATACATTATAAATAAAGTTTTCCTGTGAACTTTCATTTCTCTTCTTTTTCTATCAATCTCAACACCTCTGATCAATCAGACTTAGACAACATCACTGTTAATCATTATACCATTAATTACAACAACAAATAATAAAAGAATGATTTTCAATGTACCAAAGTGAGTAAAATTCACAGCCAACATCACCTTTACGTACTCCAAAAACAGGAGAGAGATAAACTTTATTGAATACTCTGACCAACTATGGCACTGATTCTTTTTAAACTATAGAAATACATCTTAAGATGGTAATTCAAATCACTCAGGGATTAATAATACCTCATCATAATAAAAGAACTAGATGAAGTTCTCTCAAAATGTTTTTTTTTTCAATCTTAACTTCAAAGATGACAGTTAACTCACTCAGTATCTTGGGACAGAAATAATTTTAGTCCTCTTCATGCCTTATACAGTGTCTCTCAGCCATGACAGTAAATTCTTCTAGATGACAAATAAGCTTTTCCCCAAGGCTCTTGTTACTGCCTTCTTAAAGATACAGTAATAATAACCAAAGTATTAGTGAAAGATTATTTAAGCCAGGGTTATATCAAAAGGAAGAACTTTTAGGCAGAAACTTGAGGCTATTAAAGAAAGTTTGTAATTTCTCAAAGGCAAAGCAGACCTACTATAATTCCAATGTGGAGCTTGATTCACTTTTAAACTTAATTATCTGTTTAAGATACATTTACTGGTGGAATGGCTCTAACCATAGGTCATCAGTCCAACTGTACAATGTAATCTCTATGATAGCTATTTTTACCCATTTTTTTCTGTGTGGCAGCAAGGTTAATTTCCTTTAACTAATTATGGCTATCACTTTATAGGCATACTTTATTCCAGAGCTTCATGCAATTAGCTCAATATCACCTGCCTGGATTTTAATGATCTCACTGTAGGAAGGGAATTCTCTTTCATTTGGATTCTCTCATGGAGATCCTTCATGATAGTACAAACACCTTGTAAACATATCTCCCTACCTTATACCTTGTTTGATATGGTTAATCAGTTTACATTTCTAAGAAGGGCCACTTTACCTTGAGACCAGAAAAATGAGGAGAAGGTGGGCAGGGTCATATAATTTGATGTATTAAATTGCAGATGTCTATTTTCCTGTTGGGAGAAAGGAAGATGGTAGCCTGGTTGGAGCTATGAGTAGACAAGAGATCATTTGGAACAGTCATTGTAAAGAGTTAGAAGGAAAGATTAGTAAAAAAGAAGTCCCATTCAGTGGTGAGTAGGCAGTTAAGGTTGGATACCATGACCAATAGTCACATTCCCTTGGGAAACTTATAGATCATATGTGTTAACAAGTTGCATCCTGAAATAGAAATTAAAAGTTCTCTGATAACTGATAGACCGGGAGAGAACTCAAATTGGCCTTCTTGAGCAGCTTCATCAAGATCTCACCTGGTGCTCTGACACACCAAAGAAGATTTAGTGTATAGTTTGCTCAACTTTAAAGCTATTCTTTTTTTTGTGAGGCAATTGGGGTTAAGTGACTTGCCCAAGGTCACACAGCTAGTACGTGTCAAGTGTTTGGTCTGAGGCCAGATTTGAACTCAGGTCCTCCTGACTTCAGGGCTGGTGCTCTATCCACTGTGCCACCTAGCTGCCCCCAAAGCTATTCTTATTACAATACAGCTAACTCATTTGGGATGAACATGAATTAAAATAAATGACAGGCTACTGGGGGTTTTTAGTACAAAAGTAGTCAGATGGCACAGTGGATAGAGCACTGGACTTGATATTGGGAAGACATGAGTTCAAATTTAGCCTCATACACTTTCTAGGATATTGGGAAAATCCTTTAACTTTTGTCTTCCTCAGTTTCCTTATCTACAAAATGGGAATAATAATAGAGAACATATTCCCCAGGGTTGTTGTAAAGATCAAATGAGATAATATTGGTAAAATACTTTATAAACCTTAGTGCTTTCTATCTAAATGATGGCCATAGTACAACATATATAAAGTATTGAGAGAGAGAGAGAGAGAGAGAGAGAATAGCATAATTGAGAACCAACCTCAGAAGATCAGGGTTCAAGCCTTACTTCTGATTCAGCACAACTCATTTGATTTCTTAGCCGCTGGTCAACTCTGTAAAACTTTGCATTGGAAAACAATTTATGCTTTGAATTGGTAAAGGGAGCTGACTCACTTGAATTTCCCTATAACAGGTTCTCAGTGTGGTCCTGGAATCCATTTCTTGGGCACAGTGAAGTCAAACATTTTTATAACAGTAAAAAGATGTTTTAATTTGTAATATCATGAATATCTGTAGATATAACCCATGCAAACAAAAGCTCTTGTAGGGAGGGTCCCCAATAATTTTTAAGAAACAAAGATATATTGAGACCAAAAATGGTTGAGAAACACTGCTTAATTACAATAAAATCATAGGTATCTCCTTTGTATTCCTCCCCCCTACATATAGACACTACTCTAATAATAATAAAAAAGTCAAAATATTAATGTAGCTTAGGCTCCTGGAAATTAATTATTCTAAGTAAAGTTGGCTATTGATTATCGCTTATCAGACCATTACTTTATTCTACAAAGTGTGTCTTAATAGAAAAGCAAGCTATGCTTACTTGTGACTTTATCATGACTTCGGACTTACAGGTCAATAGGGATTTTTCCTCATAGCATTCATACATATTCAAAATACTCATTCATATTCACGTGTTCTACATCTTTTAGCTTACTCTAAAGAATTTTTCAAATTAACAAAGATTGATTTGTTCCTTGTCACCTCTTTCACATGTCAGTTAGGTTTAGATGATGCTTACATTAACTGTATCAGTGAAGAAATAAACTTGATAAGCATCTTAATCATAGTCCAATTATGATAAATCTCACTGGCTAAAAATGGAATATACAGCTGAGTTTTTTTTCTATCATAATTCTGCAGAATGAATCTTGGCAGAATGGAGATTTAGAGACAGAGTGGAATGCCCTGTTGTGACCCAAGATAGACTTTTAAAATGTACTACTTTACCTTTAACAACACAATATTTTGCATTTCTCTCTGTGCACATTTTCAGCCCAAAGCCCAAACTGCAGTTTGATGCTTTGAAGAAGGAAGTTAATGACCTCTCCCTTACCATAACACTAGCAAAACCTTCAAATGTGTCCGCTGTCCTCGAAAAGCTTCAGAAAACTGTTTACAACATTGGTGGGCCAGCATCCTCCCTTGCTGTTTCCTTTGTGGCAAGCCAACTATTAGATGAAATTTTTAGTTTAAGGCAAAGCAGGGTGACAAAATGCCTAAGGTCCCATATGTCCCAATCTTTGAAAGAGAGAGATATATGTCCAAATCCTTAAAAAAGATATATTTCTTTACTTTTAAGCATACACACACACACACACACACACACACACACACACACACACATTTAAGCTTCATCAGGTGTGAAGTTCTAGATTAGTGGCAGAGGTATGGTGGGAGACAATATCTTTTAGAAATATTGTGGAGGTTCTGCTTCTGGGAGTCAAGATGGCAGAGTAAGAAGGTAGTCACTCTCACCCTCCCCTATCAACCTCTGAAAACCCAGAAAATATCACCCCAAGAAAAACCCTGGAACAGCTGAACTAGAAGAAAGATAGGGAGCAATAGTGCAGTAGCCCAGGTAGCTTGAGGGATTAACAGGAAAGGCCCCTCTTGCCCTGAGTGAAGGGGAGCAACTCCAAACAGGAGGCATCCCAGCAAGCTAGCAGAAAGTCCCACTTTAGCACACCAGAAAGAGATCCTGAAACCCGGGCGGTGGAGCAGGCAAACACCAACACCTGGACCTCTGAATGCCTCACTGAAGGCAGGGGAACCGATGGAAACCAGCTCAGAAAACCACCAGGTACCTCAGCATTCTATAGCAAATGGGTCTCCCAGTGCCTCTGCAAAAATAAGGGAAGCAGCACTACAAAGGGCCCCAGGCAAATAAACCTCCTGCAACATCCATCTGAAAGGAGCTGTCGGAATCCTACAGCCTCCAACTGACAACATCAGAGGCCCCAAGCACATAAAGCCAGTGACCAAGACCTAGGCTCCTAACACAAGGAGCTTGGGTCAGTGCCCTCTGCTCTCCAGCAGGAGAGCTCAATCTCTTTAAAAGCCAGGGAATAAAGAACCACCATGAGTAAAAAGAAACATACCACAGATTCATATTATGAGAAGAGTGAAGATCAAGGCAGAATTCTGAAGAGGACAACATTGTCAACAAACCCACATCTGGAACCTCAAAAGGGAATATAAACAGGTCTGAAGCCCAAAAAGCCTTCTTAGAAGAGCTCAAGAAGGATTTTAAGAGTCAAATGAGAGAGGTAGAAGAGTCCTTAAAAATACAATTGTCCAATTGGAAAAAAAAAGTACACTGAAGAAAACAAGTCCATAAAAAATACAATTGGCCAACTGGGAAAAAAAAGTACACTGAAGAAAACAAATCCCTTAAAAATACAACTGGCTAATTGGGGAAGGAGGTACAACATCTAATAGAAGAAAACAAATTGTTAAAAATTAGAAGAGGGCAAATGAAAGCCAATGACTCCATGAGAGAGCAAGAATCAGGCAAACAGAAACAAAAGAAAAAAAGAAAAAAATAGATGAAGATATAAAATATCTCATTGGTAAAACAACTGACCTGGAAAATCGATCCAGGAGAGACAATTTAAAAATTATTGGTCTACCTGAAAATCATGATAAAAAAAAAGAGCCAGGACAGTATCTTTCAGGAAATCATAAAGGAAAACTGCCCTGAAGTCCCAGAACTAGAGTGTAAAATAGCCATAGAAAGAATCCACTGCTCACTGTCTGAAAGAGATCCCAAACTGAAAATGCCAAGGAATATAGTAGCCAAATTCTAAAATTACCAGGTCAAAGAAAAAATACTGCAAGCAGTCAGAAAGAAACAATTTAAATATCATGGAACCACAGTCAGGCTAACACAAGACCTTGCAGCTTCTAAATTAAAAGACCATAGGGTATGGAACATGATATTCCATAAGGCAAAGGATCTTGGATTACAACCAAGGATCAACTACCCAGTGAAAATGAGCATGATCTTTCATGGTAGGAGATGGATAATCAATGAAATAGGAGACTTCCAAACCTTCCTGAGAAAAAGATCAGAGCTCAACAGAAAATTTGATCTTCAAGTACAAGACTCAAGAGAGACATAAAAAGATAAATGGGACAGAAAAATACAATATGTTGTTAATAAGGGCAAACTGTTTACATCCCTACAAGAGAAGATGACACTTGCAACTCTTGAGAACTGTATTTTTATTACACCATGTTAAAGGAGTATACATAAATGGGGTGGATATAAGTTGACTTTGATGTAATGATAAAAAAAATCTAATCAAGTGAGTTAAATGGATCCAAGTAAGTGGATTAGTCTGATCTAAGAAAATGTACAGAGGAAGGAGGTAGGCAAGGGTAAATTACATTACAGGAAAAGATACAAAAACCTATTACAGCAGAGGGAAAGAAGAGAGAGGGATGAGCATTGTTTGAACCTTACTTTCATCAGATTTGGCTCAAGAAGGGAATAACATAATTAGTTAAGTATAGAAATCTAACTTGCCCTATAGGCAGTAGGAGGGAAAAGAGGAAAGAAAAGTGAGGGGGGGATAGAAGGGAGGGAAGAAGCAGTAAGAGTAAAGGGGGAGAAAAGGGAAAGGGCTACTAGAAGGGAGGAGGGAATGAGGGTGGTGGTGGTCAAAAGCAAAACACAAGTCAGGGGGGAAGGAGAAAGGAGAAAGAAAAGCATAAATGGGGGAAAAAAAGATGGAGAAAAAGGCACAGATAGTAAATCATAACTGTAAATGTGAATGGGATGAACTCTCCCATAAAACGGAAGCAGATAGCAGAATGAATTAGAAACCATAATCCTACAATATGTTGTTTACAGGTAACATATTTGAAAAAGAATGGCATAAATAGGGTAAAGAATATATTATGCTTCAGCTGAAGTAAAAAAAGCAGGGGTAGCAATCCTCATCTCAGACAAAGCAAAAGCAAAAATAGATCTCATCAAAGGAGATAAGGAATGAAACTACATCCTGCTAAAAGGCACCATAGACAATGAAGTAATATCATTACTAAACATATATGCACCACATGGTATAGCATCCAAATGCTTAGAGGAGAAGTTCAGGGAGTTACAGGAAGAAACAGACAGCAAAATTATACTAATGGGGGACTTCAACCTCTCCCTTTCGGAACTAGATAAATCTAACCACAAAATAAACAAGAAAGAAGTTAAGGAGGTGAATAGAACATTAGAAAACTTAGGTATGATAAACCTCTGGAGAAAACTGAATGGTGATAGAAAGGAATATACTTTTTTTTTCTCAGTGGTACATGGCACATACACAAAAATTGACCATGTACTAGGGCATAAAAACCTCACAATCCAATGCAGAAAGGCAGAAATATTAAATACATCATTTCCAGATCATGATGCAATAAAAATTATATATAATAAAAGGCCATGGAAAGATAGACTGAAAAATAATTGGAAACTAAATAATCTAATCCTAAAAAATGGTTGGGTCAAACAACAAATCATAGAAACAATCAATAATTTCATTCAAGAGAATGACAATAATGAAACAACATACCAAAACTTATGGGATGCAGCAAAAGCAGTTCTTAGGGGGAGTTTTATGTTTCTAAATGCTTACATAAATAAAATAGAAAAAGAGGAGATCAATGAATTGGGCATACAACTAAAAAAACTAGAAAAAGAATGAATTAAAAATCCTCATTTAAACACCAAATTAGAAATATTGAAAACCAAAGGAAAAATCAATAAAATTGAAATGAAGAAAACTATGGAACTAACAAATAAAACTGGGTTGTTTTATGAAAAAAAAACAATAAAATAGATAAACCTCTGATTAATTTAATTAAAAAAAGAAAGAAGAAAATCAAATTACTAGTATCAAGAATGAAAAAGGTGAATCTACCACCAAGGAAGAGGAAATTTAAACAATAATTAGGAACTATTTTGCCCAACTGTATGCCAACAAATTTTACAGTCTTAGTGAAATGGATACTTATCTACAAAAATATAAATTGCCCAGATTAACAGAAGAGGAAGTAAAATACTTAAATAACCCAATCTCAGAAAAAGAAACTGAACAAGCCATTGATGAACTCACTAGGAAAAATCCCCAGGGACAGATGGACTTAACATGCGAATTCTAACAAACATTTAAAGAACAATTAATTCCAATACTATATAAACTATTTGAGTAAATAGGTGAAGAAGGAGTCTTACCAAATTCTTTTTTATGATACAAATATGGTGCTGATACCTAAACCAGGAAGAGTCAAAACAGAGAAAGAAAATTATAGACCAATTTCTCTAATGAATATAGATGCAAAATTTTTAAACAAAATATTAGCAAATATATTACAGCAAGTTATCACAAGAATAATACACTATGACCAGGTTTGATTTATACCAGGAATGAAGGGTTGGTTCAATATTAGGAAAACTATCAGCATAATTGAGTATATCAACACCAAAACTAACAGAAACCACTTGATCATCTCAATAGATGCAGAAAAAGCTTTTGACAAAATAAAACACCCATTGATTTTAAAAACACTAGAGAGCATAGGTATAAATGGAGTCTTCTTTAAAATAATGAATAGCATCTACCTAAAACCTTCAGGAAGCATTATATGTAATGGGGACAAGCTAGAAGCATTTTCAAAAAGATCATGGGTGAACCAAGGATGTCCATTATCACCACTGTTGTTCAATATCATACCAGAAACGTTAGCTTTAGCAAAGAAAAGAAAAAGAAATTGAAGGTATTAAAATCAGCAAAGAAGAAACAAAGCCATCACTCTTTGCAGATGACATGATGATATATTTAGAGAATCCTAGAGAATCAAGTAAAAAACTACTTGAAAGAGTAAACAACTTTAGCAAATAAACCCACATAAATCTTTGGCATTTCTATATATTACCAACAAAGCCAAACAGCAAGACAGAGAAAAAAATTCCATTTAAACTTACTATAGACATTAAAAAATATCTAGCATTCTACCTCCCAAAAGAAACCCAGGAACTGTATGAACACAATTACAAAACATGTTTTGCACAAATAAAGTCAGATCTAAATAATAGGAAAAACATCAGTTGCTCATGGGTAGGCTGAGCTAATATAACAAAGATGACAATTCTACCTAAACTAATTTACTTATTCAGTGCCATACCAATCAAACTACCAAAAATATTTCATAGAGTTAGAAAAAATAATAACAAGATTCATTTGGAACAAAAAAAAAGGTTCAGCATATCAAGGGAACTAAGGAAAAGAAATGCAGGGGAAGGTGGCCTAGCTGTTCCAGATCTTAAATTGTATTATAAAGCAGCAATCACCAAAACTGCTTGGTACTGGCTAAGAAATAGAGTGGTGGATCAGTGGAATAGGTTAAATATGCAAGACACAGTAGTCAATGACTATAGTAATCTATTATTTGATAAATCCAAAGACCCCAGCTCCCAGGAAAAGAACCCACTCTTTGAAGAAAAAACTGCTGGGAAAACTGGAAAAGAGTAGGGCAGAGACTAGGCATAGACAAAAATCTCACACCATATACCAAAATAAAGTCAAAGTTGGTTCATGATTTAGACATAAAGGCTGATACTATAAGCAAACTGAAAGAGCAAGGAATAATTTACCTATCAGATCTATGGAGAACAGAAGAACTCATGACCAAACAGGAGATAGAGAACATTATGAAAGGCAAGATGGATAACTTTGAACATATTAAATTGAAAAGTTTTTGCACAAACAAAGCCAATGCAACTAAGATTAGAAGGAAGGTAGAAAATTGGGAAAGAATTTTTAGAACAAGTGTCTCTGATAAGGGCCTCATTTCTAAAATATATAGAGAATTAAGTCAAATCTATAAGAACACAAGTCATTCCCCAATTGATAAATGGTCAAAGGATATGAATAGATGGTTCTCAGATGAAGAAATTAAAGTCTTTTATAATCATATAAAAATGCTCTAAATCACTATGGATTAGAGAAATGCAAATCAAAACAACTCTGAGGTACCACATCACACCTATCAGATTGGCCAATGTGACAAAACAGGAAAATGATAAATATTGGAGAAGATGTGGGAAAATTGGAGCACTAATGAATTGTTAGTGGAGTTGTGAAATGATCCAACCATTTTGGAGAGCAATTTGGAACTATGCCCAAAGGGCTATAAAAATGTGCATACCCTTTGACCCAGCAATAGCACTTCTAGGGCTATAACCCAAAGAGATCGTACAAATGGGAAAAGGACCCACATGTACAAAAATATTCATAGCAGTTCTTTTTGTGGTGGCAAGGAATTGGAAATTGAGAAGATGCCTATCAATTGGGGAATGGCTGAGCAAGTTGAGGTATATAAATATAATGGAATACTAATGTGCTATTAGAAATGATGAACAGGCTGACTTCAGAAAAACCTGGAAAGAGTTGTATGGTCTGATGTTGAGTGAAGCGAGCAGAACTAAGAGAACATTGAACACAATAACAGTCATGTTGTGCGATAGCTAATATTGATAAACTTAACCCTTCCCAGCAATACAAGGATCTAAGACATCTCCAAGGGCCTTATGATGGAAAATGCTATCAACATCCAAAGAAAGAACTATGGAATTTGAATGCAAATCGAAGCATACTAATTGATATTTTTTTTCTCTTCTGTTGAGTTTTGTTTCCTCTTTCTGGTGGTTCCTGTTATTGGTTCTAATTTTTACTTAAAACATCACTAATGTGAAAATATGTTTAATGGGAATGTATATGTATAGCCTATATTAGATTGTGTGTCATTTTGGGGAGGGTGGTGGGGAGGAAGGGGGAGAAAAATTTTAACTTTAAAAACATATGGAAGCGATTGTTGATAATTAAAAATAAATCAAGAAAAATAAAATTAAAATAAAATATAATAGAAATATTGTGAAAATAGAATTGATGAGACCCAGCAATTTTTTGGATATAAGGGTAGAAGAAGAGAGAAGCGTCAAATGTGACTGAGAGTTTGTGGCTGGATAACTGGGAGTACAGTGATATGAGAAATAGAAAAGTTGGGAAGAGGGTCCAGGTTAAGAGGAAAGTTCTCTTTAAGATATATTGAATTTTATGTACTGGTGTGACATCTGGGTGTTCAGGACGTAGCTGGAGTTGTGAGTGTGAAGATCAGTGGCAAGATTAAGACTGAATAATTAAATCTGGGAATCATCTGTATAGAAGTGATTGTTGATCTTATGGGAGCAGATGAAATGAGCTTGGGGAGAATAAAGGGAGAAGACAGCAGGACATATGAGAAAGTCTTGGTTGCTTTCTCATAATTAAAGTACAAAGGGGTTAGAGGGTTAGAAAGATCACTCAGACAGGGAGGAAAAAAAACCAAAGGGAGCAATGGCATGGAAAGTATAGGAGGAGAGAATAACCAGGAGAAGGGAATGACTAGGATTATTAAAATGCTCTAGAAAGATTAAGGAATATGAGAATAAAATGCTACTAGATTTAACAGTTAAAAGTGAATTGGTCACCTTGACAGAGCTGTCAAACACATGTAAGATTGTACCCAGAGAATGCCAGGAAAACTTTCTATAGCTAGAAAGGAGCTGCTGGTGAAGTAGAACCAGCCTGTGGATTAAGCACTGGATCTGCAATCAAGAAGACCTATTTCCTAATCAGACTTCAGATATTTACTAACTCTGTGTCCCTGGGCAAGTCACTTAACCTATTTGCCTCAGTTTCCACAACTATAAAATGTGGATAAGGATATCACATACTTCACAGACTTCAAAGAAGAGAATACTTGTTAAAAACAGTAAGAACAACAACAAAAACTGACACATAGTAGGTTCTATGTAAATGTTTTTTCTTTAAATGTCTATCTCTCCTTCCCAGAGTCTGCTGTCTGAGAACCAGTAGCTTAGGCTCAGTTTTAGGGAAACTAGGGGGCAATGGAGAATGGCCTTTTCTATGATAACAAGGTTCCATAGATGAAATATAAATGTCCCCCAGGAGTGTAAATGATACAGAACAAACTGCAGAAATACAGTGTATTGCTAACTCCATTTGATGGGCCATTGCTTTTTTTGGTGCCAAATGACCTTGCCATTACAGTAGCAGTGATGTGTACTGTGTGACAGTTGCTGCCTTTAGACCACTTGAGAATTACCCAGTCTAGCGACTAGAAATATTAAAATGATCATTGTTTCTATCTATTAGTGAAAAAAGTTTGAAAGCATCCTGTAAAACTTTAAATGATACAATTCAGCATTTGGGAATCATGGGACTTGTATGTCTCAAAGGAGCACACCATTTTACAAACATCCTAGCTTCTCTGTACTGTACTTGTTATTGTGGTGTTGTTTTTTTTTTTTTTTACTATTATGTGCACATTTTTTCTATTATGGTTTCAGTGTTATGTAACAAAATACTGTATAACACACTTTAGATATTGAAATCTCTCCTTCCTAACCTCACTTATGTAACAATGATTTACTTGAGAACTGTGCACATTTTACACTAGCCTTGGTATCCTAGGAAATATCACAGATAATAGGGAGAAAGGGTCTCAGAGGGCATCTTGTTTAACTGGCTCCTGAAAAGGAATCCTCTTTACATACAGGTACTAATCCAGCTTCTGTGTGAAGCTCAGCAGCAGCAGAAGGCCCTAATTTCTTCCCAGGTCACTCATCTCACTTTTCGTTAGTTCCAATTCTTAGGGGTCTTTTCATTGAGACTGAATCTGTTGCACTTAAATATTCACCCATTGCCCCTTGTTCCACCTTCTAGGGCCCATATAGCAAGGGAAATCCTTGCTATATGGAAATTTGAAAGTCTAATATTTGAAAACAGCAATCAGGTCACCTCTACATTTTTTTCTTGTCTGAGCTAAGCAACTCTATCAATAAGTCTTTACATAGAATGATCTCCAGTTTCCTGAAAATTCAGACCACTTTTTTTTCTGGATCTATATCTAGTTTGTGAATGTCTTTCATAAAATGTACTACACAGAATGGAGAGCAAAATTCTAAGACAAGGTACTGTGGAATTATAGCCTCACTTATTCAGGCACTTGGCCTGTTTTAATTTAGCCTAAGATGGCATTAACTTTTTCAGTTGACTCATTGGATTGGCAGTCCATTAAAATCTTCAGATATTTTCACATAAATTGTTACTCTCATACAATCCTATATAATAAGGTATTTATTAAATGTTTATTGACTGCTTGACTAATGAGTCCTCAATAGAAGTTGTTAAAAAGAGTAATACTCAAGTTAAAGGAGTCAAATTTATCCTTGACAAAATTTTGAATAAGACAGAATCCTTTCAATCCTTTTCAGGACAGGTAACTCAAGGGTTTTTCTTTGGATGTCTGGAAGATATTCCCTTAGGCAGGAGAAGGTATTGTTCTCATTAATGACCAAGACACAAAGAGAGTGTAGAGGCAGAATATCAAAGACATTTCAAAGATATTAAAGGCTATAAATTAATCTAAAGGCCAATAAGGTTGAGATAGACACCATACTTGTGATTTTCTTGTTGTGGGGAACTCTTAGGTGGGGAAAAACCCTCTGCCAATACAGATCAGTAGCTTGTCAGCAGCTTATAGCCTTTGGCAATTATCTAGAGCAATGAGAACTTAAATTATTTGCCACAGTCATCAAGTTGATATGTATCAGAGGAAGGAATTTAAACTCAGATCTTCTGGATTCAAGGATGGCTATCTGCTAGACCAACTGCTTCTCAAGGATTAAAAATCTGATTTTTTAAGAAATGTGATAAAAATAGGAGGGGATGAAAAAGAAAAAAAATATCATCAACCAATGTGTCCTCAAAAACTTGGTAAATCCACCAACATTTTTAACTAATTTTTTTTCTCTCTGTGCACAATTCTTGAATTTTCATGGTCCAAAATTCTGAGTTAGATCCCAAATGAAGAAAAAAACCTGCATAAGAAGTATTTTAAAATATTTCTCTTCTTGTTAAAATATAAAATAAAGTTTTTCTGTGGATTTTAGGAAAGTACTTTTTAGAAGTACAGTACTTGTAATTAAAGTGGCTAAAATGGTACCTAGATTGAATGATATCTCTTGAAGTCTCTTGAAAGTCACCCATGACTATAAAGTATCTACCATGGTTAGATTAAAGCATAGTTTATTCAGTATAGTGCTAAAATCCTTTAGAGATCATTCATATTAAACATACTTTCCATTTAACCCCACCAATTGTGAATTTATGCACATTTTCTGAGATGATTTGGGGATTATTTTGGTTGTTTTCCACTAAAGTCTTGCTCTCTGTCTCACTGCATGGTTGAGGTGACTCTGGGCTCTCACTGACTATACTTGCAGAATGCAAATACTGGAAGTTCTTACCAAAATAGATAGTGGTCTGTCTATCTATCTATCTATCTATCTATCTATCTATCTATCTATCTATCTATCTATC
>NW_020946557.1:10775356-10965088 GCF_900497805.2 Vombatus ursinus | reverse complement strand
ATCTATCTATCTATCTATCTATCTATCTATCTATCTATCTATCTATCATCTATCTATCTATCTGTATATGTATCTATCTATATCTATATCTATCTATACATATACACACATATACATATCTAGTTAAGTCTGGTCATTAGATTATGATTATATATGTGTATATGTTATGTATGTGTGTGTGTGTACACACACATGTCTGTATGTGTATGTGTGTGTGAAATATGTATGTATATATATATATATAATCTAATGACAAGACTCATTAAGTTTAGAAGGAGCTCAAAGCAGTTCATGACAAGAAATTTGGCAGAGTAACACATGGAGACTCTCAACTAATCTAGAGAGGGGGTTATATATGTTATTTAGGGTTATTTATTTGTATATACTATTTATATATGTTATTTAGGGTTCAGAAATTAAGATGAAGTCAGGTAGAGGGAAAGACAGGTGAGCAAACTCCCTCTAGGAATTTAGAAGGGAAACTGTTCTACAGTCTCAGTCTTAGAAAATTGTCAGGAGTACTTGGAGGTTAAGTGCCTTGTCCAGAGTCAGAGTTGTTATTTGTCAGAGGTATGACTTGATTCAAGGTCTTATGAATTATCACATTACTTCTCATTAATAGGTTCTTATGTATGTGTTCCCCTTTGGGTCTCATAATAATTCTATAAGATTGGTACCCATCCCAATTGAGATTATCCCAAATTTACAGATGAGGAAACTAGGGCTTCCAGAGGTTATGTGAGTTGCCCATATTCATATAGCTTGTACATATCAGGGATAGGATTCAAACTTGGTCCTTCCTAATTCCAGGCCAGCTCTCATCTGCACTGCCTTGCTCAATCCCTTAACAATGCATTTTTCATGTTTTCTAGAGGGGATACTTTATGGTCTCCAAAACAGTTTGAGCCCTGGCTGCATCAACAGAGAGAAACCTGTTAGCATCTCTGTACATTGCAATGGAGTCACAGATAGAAAAGATCATCCATGCTGCACTTAGCTGTGTCATGCTTCCTAGCTTTAACTGATCTCTCCCCAGCACACACTTCAATTAGTGACACAGTATACTCTTTCTTTATCTATAAATGGTCTGGTTCCATCCAAGACATGCTATCAACTTATATGGCTCACCTAAAAAGCCTAGCACATGCACTAGAGGCAATTAGCCTCTAGTACAGAAGCCATAGTACTATGAGAAAAATCTTTTCCACCAATGACAATTAGCATATTCATTCTCTTTTTTTTCCTTCCCCTATAGTGTGTGCTTATCCATATGATGCTGATAGTATACTGGTTCTAAGTCCATACTTTTTTGACTTTCAGAAACAAAGTAGTGAATGTTCTTTTCCAAATGACTCCATAAAGGAATCAGGATTTCCTGGCATGCTTGAACTACTTCAAATCAGAGAAAACTGTAATAGCCAGTTGGAATCCAACAGAATTCTTAGCTCTTTCCTCACTTTCTTATTACTATATTGTGTTCTATTTGGTCTACCCAGTAGATAGGTCTACCCAGGCAAAACCTCTTATAGCACATTTTAGTGCATACTTATCCAGCACTCTCTGATTTTGTTTTCTATGGATTCTCCCTCTGGCATTTTCTTTTCCTTTTTCTTTTCACCTTAGAAATGTTGTAAAAAAGAATTAGAACCAATGGGAGGAACCATGAGAAAGAAGAAACAAAACAAAATAACAGAGAGAGAGAGAGAGAGAGAGAGAGAGAGAGAGAGAGAGAGGAAAGGAGGGAGGGAGAGAGAGACAGACGGAGACAGAGACAGAGACAGAGACAGAGAGACAGAGAAACAGAGACAGAGACAGAGAGACAGAGAGAGAGAGAGAGCAAGAGAGAGAGAAAATAGTATGTGTCCATCTGCATTCAGACTCCATAGTTCTTTATCCGGATGTGTGTAGCATTTTTCATCATGATCCTTTTGGGGTTATCTTAGATCCTTGCATTGCTGAGAAGAGTGAAGTCTATCAAAGTGAGTCATCACACAGTGTGGCTGTTACTGTGTACAATGTTCTGGTTCTGCTCACTTCACTCAGCATCAGCTTATAAATGTCATTCCAGGTTTTTCTGAAGTCTGCCTGCTCATAATTTCTTTCTCTTTTTTTAATTAATTAATTTATTTTTAGTTTTCAATATTCACTTCCATAAGCTTTTGAGTTTGAAATTTTCTCCCCCTCCCTCCCCACTACCCTCCTCTAGATGACATGCGATCCAATATAGGCTCCACATATACATTCCTATTAAACACATTTTCATATTAGTCATGTTGTAAAGGAGAGTTAGAACCAATAAGTAGAACTACAAGAAAGAAGAAACAAAACAAAACAAAAGGGAAGAAAAAAAAAAGAGCAAATACTATGCCTCAATCTGCCTTCAGACTCCATGGCTCTTTTTTTTCAGCCAAAGACAAGATTTATTAAAGTTCCACCATATTGGCCAGACTCTTAAGGAATCTAAGCATTTGTGTAGCTAATGTAAGCAGACCAGATCTTAAGAATCTGAGCTCCTTAATGGAGACAAGATGGACCTTATATACAGAAAGATGGGGATGAAAGATGTGGGAGAGATCTAGGGATCCAAGGGAGAATGGAGTCTAGATAAAATTAAGGGTGGGAAGTAGACCTGGAACCTGGGAGTTAAGACAATGGAGGGCTAGGCTAGGTCAAGGATAACAAAGAATTGGGCATAGGTGATAATGAAAGGCCAGTAAAGTAATCCTCAGGCAAATGCCAGAGATTTGGGAAATTCCAGGGATTTTACTTTTTGGGGTCCAGATCTCAAAGACATGGTCTTTTCCTTTTAGGGGTTCAGATCCTATTCCCATCATTACCCCCTCAAATAAATGGGACCCAAATTCTTTTGGATTAAGGGGCAAAGGTCTTGACTTCTGAAATTACTTCCTGCTGGAGAGGGGCATAGAGCTGTCTTTGCATCAAGGAGGTCCCAAAGAGGAGCTTGACTTTGAACTGAGCACAGGCTTCATCCAGGGGACAATGGAGGGATATTGGCTGACCCACTGTTTGCTACCAACTGTAGGTGAATGGTCTGTAGTCTGGAAGACATAAATCTGACAGAAAAGACTGCAGAGCCCAGATATAGGGAGAAGTAAAAGTGTAAGAGCCCCATTAAAATCATTTACATTGACCTGCAGAATTATCTGATCTCATTACTTTTTCAAAAGTTTAAGTAACACTTTTGTGAGTAGAAGTTTTCCACTCCTTGGTTCAATAGTTACACACATGAATTTGCCAGAGACTGCAGTTATCACTGAAATGTTCCTCCCCAAACCAAATTGAAGATGCTTCTGACTCAATTTCAGGTGTTTGGGGTATCAAATGACTACACATTTAGGTCAAAACATCAAGATCTCACACACTTGCATTGATCTTTTACTGACCACTTCCTCTCATTATAGAAATTTGCTATAAAAGGATAAAGCTGGGACAAGTTTTAAGGCCCAAATATGATAGGAATAAAATATTCTTAGCTCTGCTTGGATTCAGATAATTCACAGTTTTCCAACTATACAGTATCAAATCCACCTCATAGCCAGACTCAAGAATAGCCAGGTGGGTCACATTCCTTTTCAAAGGAATATAACAGGGAGACTGAGTCAGGAGAATCCCATCTTAGAGTGAGACTAAAATTGTCCTCTCAGCTTTTCCCAATGCAGATTTCCCACCAGAATCACATTCTCTCTGAGTAGCCTTCAGCACCTCTCTCAGAGATGGTGGATTTCTGATTATCGATAGATTATTTTGATCCATCAGACAACTCAAAATAAAATCATATATGGTCCCATGCACTTTTACCTCAAACAGAAAGTTTCACTAATCACAGCTTAAGAAAAACTTTTCCAGGATTTACATCTCAAATTTAAATTTGTCGTGGTGTTAAAAACCAGTTGTTAGAGATTATTTCTATATACTTACAAATTCTCAGCAAGCCACAACCTAAACAAGATTTTTACAAGTTTACACATTAAAACAATAACCAACAATAGCCAAATTGTTTTAGCGGCAAGCAAATTGTGAAAAGTTGCTTGACATAACTGATATAAAAAGTTAATTAATTTGAAATTTGTACCAATCAGGTGACTTCAATTTCGTTAAATGCATTTCCAAATTACTTTACACAGGGAATCATTGGCATCTTACCATTAACATGTTAAAATTGCAATTTTAAAAGAGTGGACTTACCTAAGTTCAGAGGCTGGCTAGCTTCTTTACGTTGAACCATCCCCCTTCCCTCTGTCCCTACAGTTGGGTGGGAGTGAACAGGATATGCCAAACCTGGGTGACTCTTCCAGGCAAAAGTTGTCCCAGGGACCAAGGCCATTGCCAGTGAGGCCCACACTGTAGCTGCTGCCCCTCCCCTCCTTCCTTTTGCCAGGTGGGGGAGGGCAAATTCAAATGTGGGAGGGGAGGGGAAAACTCTCTACTCCTATGAGAGGGATTAATGGACACCCTCTTGACTCAAAAGAAGGGAGAAAAGAGTGGCTGGGGTTGTAAGGAGGTGTTTCAAAACTCCTTAATGACAGATCACAAAACCTCTAAAATCTGTTAAGGTATTTTTAGCTGTTCTAACTTTTCTCTGTAGCCCCCATGAAGGAGGATTCGGGGCATAAAGGGAAAGAAGTAAGTAAGTCTCAGGGAACCAAAAAGCACTTGCAGTTTCCCCAATTCTTTAGCTCCAAGAGAATTGGCAGAATTGGGCATATGCTTCCAGATAGGGCATCCATCCTTGTCCTTTATGCTGCAGAAGGTGTACCCAGGTCCATGGCCTCAAGCTGAACCAATGGACCAAGAGCCTGAAAGCCTCAGGCCAAGTGCAAGACAACCTCCTAGCTGTCTGCCAGAAAAGCCTTCCTAGGTTCTTGGAGAGGGACCCCAACTGCAGGGCAAGAAAGAGTGGGGGAGGCTTACATACCTTCCAGTCTTGACTAGAGAAGAACTTGAGTTAGGTAGCTTCTCTGTATGGGCCACCAAAATGTTGAGGTTTAGATGCTAAGATGCTGGGACCCCAAAATCACAACACATGTGTCCTGCCCAATTGAATTCGACCCAGGTCTTCTTTCAGCTAAAGACAAGGTTTATTAAAGACACCATATTGGCCAGACCATTAAGGAATCTAAGCATTTGTATTGCTAATGCAAGCAGGCCAGATCTTAAGAATCTGAGCCCAGACTCCATGGTTCTTTCTCTAGATGTGGATAGTATTTTCCATCATGAGACTTTTGGAGATGTCTTAGATCCTTGCATTGCTGAAACGTGGCTATTACTATGTACAATGTTCTCCTGGTTTGGCTCATTTCATTCAGCATCAATCCATACAAGTCTTTCCAGGTTTTTCTGAAGTCCACTTGCTCATAATTTCTTATAGCACAATAGTATTTCATTACATTTATATACCACAAGTTATTCAGCCATTCCCCAATCGATGGATATACCTCCAATCTCCAGTTCTTTTTCATTAGAGAAAGAGCTACTATAAATATTTTTGTATATGTGGGTCCTTTTCCCATTTTTATGATCTCTTTGGGAAATAGCTATAGAAGTGCTCTTTCTGGGTAAAAGGGTATGCACATTTTTGTAGCCCTTTGAGCATAGGTCCAAATTGCTCTCCAAAATGATTGCATCATTTCACAACTCCACCAACAATGCGTTAGCGTTCCAGTTTTCCCACATCTTCTCCAACATTTATCATTTTCCTGTTTTGTCATGTTAGCCAATCTAACAGGAATGATGTGGAACCTCAGAGTTGTTTTGATTTACATTTCTCTAATCAATAGTGATTTAGAGCATTTTTTCCTATGACTATAGATAGCTTTAATTTCTTCCTTTGAAAACTGCTCGTTCATATCCTTTAACCATTTATCAACTGGGGAATGACTTGTATTCTTATAAATTTGACTTAGCTCTCTATATATTTTAGAAATGAGGCCCTTATCAGAGACACTAGTTCTAAAAATTATTTCCCAGTTTTCTGCTTCCCTTCTAATCTTGGTTGCATTGGCTTTGTTTGTGCAAAAACTTTTCAGCTTAATGTAATCAAAACCATCCATTTTGCATTCCATAATGTTCTCTATCTCTTGTTTGGTCAGAAATTCTTCCCTTCTCCTTAAAGCTGATGAATAAACTATTCCTTGCTCACCTAGTTTGCTTATAATATCAGTCTTTATATCTAATTACATACTGATTTTGACTTCATCTTGGTATATAGTGTAAGATGTTGGTCTATGCCTAGTTTCTGCCATACTCTTTTCCAGTTTTCCCAGTAGGTTTGTTATATAGTGAATTCTTATTCCAGAAGCTGGGGTCTTTGGATTTATCAATCAGTAGATTACTGTAGTCATTGACTATTGTGTCTTGTGTACCTCACCTATTCCTCTGATCTACCACTCTATTTCTTAGTGAGTACCAAGTAGTTTTGATAATTACTGCTTTATAATATAATTTAAGATCTGGTACAGCTAAGCCACTTTCCCTTGTACTTCTTTTTTTTTTTAGGCAATTGGGGTTAAGTGACTTGCCCCAGGTCACACAGCTAGTAAGTGTCAAATGTTTGGTCTGAGGCAGGATTTGAACTCAGGTCCTCCTGACTTCAGGGCTGGTGTTCTATCCAGCACACCACCTAGCTGCTCCTCTTTGCATTTCTTTTCATTAATTCCCTTGATATTCTGGACCTTTTGTTCTTCAAGATGAATTTTATTATTAATTTTTCTAGCTCTATAAAATCTTTTGGTAGTTTGGTATGGCACTGAATAAGTAAGTTAATTTAGGTAGAAAAGTCATTTTTTTTAATCATATTACCTCAGGTTACTCATGAGCAAATGAAATTTTTCCAAGTATTTAGATCTGACTTTATTTGTGTAAAAAATGTTTCATATAGTTCATATAGTTCATATGTTTCCTGGGTTTGCCTTGGCTGGTAGACTCCCAATTATTTTATAATGTCTACAGTTACTTTAAGTAGAATTTCTCTTTCTATCTCTTTCAGTTGGGCATTATTAGTAATATCAAAAATGCTGATGATTTATGTGGGTTTATTTTATAACCTTTTACTTTGCTAAATTTGTTATTATTTCAAGTAGTTTTTTACTTGATTCTCTAGGATTTTCTAACTATACCATCATATCATCTGCTTTGTTTCTTCTTTGCCTATTCTAATTCTTTCAATTTCTTTTTCTTCTCCATTTGCTAAAGTTAACATTTCTAGTACAATATTAAAGAACAGTGGTGATAAGGGACATTTTTGTTTCACCCCTGATCTTATTGGGAAAGCATCTAGCTTATCCCTATTACTTATTGCTTATGGTTTTAGGTAGATGCTACTTAATATTTTAAGGAAGACTCCATTCATTCCTTTGTTCTCTAGTATTTTTAATAGGAATGGGTGCTGCATTTGGTCAAAAGCTTTTTCTGCATCTATTGAGAGATTTATATGATTTGTGTTAGTTTTATTGTTGACATGGTCAATTATGCTGTTAGTTTTCATAATATTGAACTAGCCTTGCATTCCTAGTACAAATTCTACCTCATCATAGTGTATTAATCTTGAGATAAGTTGCTGTAATCTTTTTGCTAATATTTTATTTAAAAATTTTGTATCAATATTCACTAAGGAAATTGGTCTATAATTTTCTTTCTCTGTTTCGGCTCTTCCCAATTTAGGTATCAGCCCCATATTTGTATCATTGAAGAAAAATATTTGTAGGACTCTTTCTTTGCCTATTTTCCCAAAAAGTTTGTATAGTATAGGAAATAATTGTTCTTTAAATGTTTGGTAGAATTCACTTGTAATTCCATCTGGCCCTGGAGATTTTTTCTTAGGGAGCTCATTGATGGCTTGTTCAATTTCTTTTTTTTTTTTTTTGAAATGGGGTTATTTCAGTATTTTATTTCCTCTTCTGTTAATCTGGGCAATTTATATTTTTGTAAATATTCATCCTTTTCACTTCGATTGTCAAACTTATTGGCATACATTTGGGCAGTTGGTTCAAAGGATCCATTCTTGATTCCAGATCCACTAAAATACCAGTTTCCTTCTTCTTCTACCTCTTTGGAGATGGACTTATGTAGTCCTGACATGATTTGCAGTGGGAAGAGAGAAAATGGCAGAGGCAAAGGTTACTCCCTTTAAAGGTCTACTGAATCTTTGGAGGTTCCTATTCAGTAGTCCACAAGAGGATGGCTTTGGGTATTGTTCTGTCATTTCCAAATAACCCAAGTTCTTTAGTTCTGAGACACATGGGTGTCTAGAAATATCCAATGGCTTCATCCTCCTCCAAGAACCAACATGCTGAAACAGCATACATTATATTGTAGACTAGAGGCATGCATGGAAATTTTACCTATGGTATGTGTCATTAAATCATAGAATCACAGATTAGGAACTGATGGAAGACATTTTACCCATATTAGAGATGAGGAAACTGAGACTCATGGCAGATGATAAGCATCAGAAATATAATTTGAATTCAGGTCCTCTGATTTCAGAGTCAGTGTTCTTTCTACTATTTTCCTTCATATAAAATAAATGAAAAATGTCCTTTTTTCAGAAAAATTATGATATTTAACTTTTATGTTTAATATAATTCAACTTCCTTTTTCAGACCATAAAGTACCTCTACCAAAACAGTAAGCATAATGGCTCATGTTTATATAAATGTTTTGAAGTTCACAAAGCATCTTCCTCATAACAGGCTATAAGGTAGGTCAGTTGATAATTACTGTCAGTTCCACCTTTTGCTGTCAAGACTACTGAGGCTATAAGAAGTTAAATAACTTTCCTATGGTCACACAGCTAGTAAATACTGTAGCTGTATTTGAATCCATGTCCCTTGACTCCAAGACTTGTATTTCCTTCTATTATACTATATTGTCTCTTAAAGAAGAAGTTCTAAGAAATAAGCACGTTATGTAAAAACGCAGGATTCGTGAGGGACAGTTATGCAGGAAAAAACAGCCTATTTAAACTACACATGAAGGAATATAGCCAAATCAGAAGTTTGGACTCATTTTTTCAGTTAAAAATATTTGTATTTCCACCATAAATCAGATAGTCAGACTACAGGAATCTCTGTATAGGGAGAGACAATTATGAAAAGGGAAATATATATATATATATATATATATATATATATATATATATATATATATGTATATATATATATATATGTATGTATATATATATACACACACACATATATATATGTATATGCCTAAAACACATACTGAAATAAAATCTCTACTTTTGAAAATTTAATGATTTCACTTAAATAAGGTAGATAAGTAAAGGGCCAAGACAAATCTATATCTAGACATTTATAGTAGGCATACACATCTTACTCTTCTAAATAAGCCTGAAGAGATTTCAAAGCTTTCCAAAGATTAGACTAATATTTTTAAAGAGGATGACATCAATCAGGATCTGTACTACAGTGGTCTAATTAAATTAAAGCTCAGACCCTCGAGCAAAACTACATTAAATTTTCTTCTTGTAGTAGAAATATAAATAGACTTGGAACCAAAAGATATTGGTTTGAACCCCCAAATCTTAAGTGTCTACAAGTAAATTGTTTTTTGAGCCTCAGGTTCTTTATATATAAAATGGGGGTGGCAATATATGCTTTATGTAGCTCACAGTGATGTTGGGAGGAAAAGACATTATAAATCATAAAGACTATGTAAATAGGTGTTATATGTATTATTACTAAACAGATCTTTATCTTCCTCACCTGCCCCATTGCCACCTCAGTCAGGTAGACAGGCAATAAATATGTATTAAGTACCTACTGTGTACCACACACTGTGCTAAGTGTAGGAGAAACTTCCATCCTGGAGCCCTCCTTTCTTCATTAGTGACTCCCTTCCTGAGACCTTTATTTTAGGAAGGGCCCCATTTATACTTCACCTCAATCATATATGAACTTTCCTGGAATACTTATTCTCATCACCTGTCATATTGCCTTTGCATGGCTACCTATCTATTTTCCCTACCCTTCATACCTCTCCTTTATGTGCCAATACCTTTAGAGTAATATATAACATAAGGCTGAAGTCTTATGTGCAAAGTGCATACACGAAAGTGCCCTGTCCCCATTTTTTTCTGTTCCCTTCAGTGCTTGTGGGCATCAGGGATTTCTTTCCTACTTCTCTAGAGACATGAACATGACATATATTCTTGTCTAAATATAATTTGTATAGTTTGAGGTTTTCCTGATAACATTCTAGACCGAAGCCAAATGAAGCAAAATTCATGATTTTTCAGGACCATTCCTAGAAGTGATCCAGCTGATACAAATCCAGAGTTTGGGATGCTGGACCATAGATTACATGTAGATGAGAAAACTGAGACTGAGAGAGCCAATTGGTGGCAGAGCTAGAAGTAGAAAACTGGCCTACTTGTTCTTTTTGACATTTTCCCCTGTAATTTATGTAAAAAGTTAGAAATTCCATATTTATAACAAAGCTTCAAAACTGATTTAAAATCTGGAAATTTATATTTACTCATAGTTAATAAGTTAACAGCAGTAACATCATTAATCTCTCACCCCTCCTCCCTTTTAGACTTTTTTTTAAATGTCAACTTCTCCTCTTAGAGTGCAAGCTCCTAAAGGCAAGGGTTGTCATTGTCATCATCATCCTCATCTTTGTCCTTGTCCTAATTCTCATTCTTGTTCTCCTCCTCTTCCTGTTCTTCCTCCTTCTTCTCCCCAGTGATTACCACAGTTCTGAGCAAATAAAAAATACTTAACAAATGTTTGTTTCTTTCCTTCATTATCAGTTAGAACATTTACTGTAGATTGGCAAAAGTTACCTAACTAGAATAATTAAAGGATTTTTGGCCATATACTCAAATCAATTTGTCAGAACATCAAATAACAAATAAAATATAAATTTTATCTGGCTAAAGCAATTAGTTTTCACTTTTAATATCATATAAGAAGGAATCAGTTCTTGAACTGAGGAAATTCCATACAGGCAAACATATCAAATTGAATTTGCAGATAGTCTATTTAAATTAATTTTGTAATCAGTATTTAGGAACAATTATGATTCCTGAGATTTTATCAGAGGATAATTAATCTCTATGTGGGGGACTATAAAATAGCTAGAGACTGATACCAAAAAAGTAAGTAGAAGGAGAATTTAATTAAAATTGAGAAATATGACTTCCTTAAATTGATCTTCCTTAAATTATACCAAAAGATTTTTTTAAAATAAAATGTAAAACAAGGTAGGTTATACAAGAGCCAGAGATCAGGAAAATATGGAAATAGATTTTCCTTGTCATAGAAAGAGAGAAGAACTCTTATCTACTCCATTATGTCCAGGATAACATGATTTGCAAATTGATAAAAATCAAGCCCAGGACATAGCAATATATTTATCACATAGTTAAAAGAGGATTTGAGGGGGTGGAATAAAAGAGCCAAATCTCTTTTTATTGAGAGAATTTAAGTTGCTGACAATCTGGCTAAAAAGGGGTGTTATTCTTCATTATATGTGGTTTCTGCCACTTTCAAATCACTTATTGAAAGGCTCAGTGAAGTCATTGAGACCTAATAGCAGCCTACTCCACAGATAAGGTACTCCACTGTCTTTAGTGATATTTCCTCATATGTGCTACACACTTAACTCTTCCATACCACTGCTATATCCTTTATCAAGCTGGCCAGGCAATAAGCAGAGTGGTAGAAAGAACTTGGCTCACTGAATGAAAAATTAAAGTTCAGTAAGATAAATAGCTTCTTAGTTCCCTGTCTTACAAAGATTTCTTGGCAAAATTGTGGATTTCAAGAACAAGAGAAAGTGTGTGCAAGATAGGTTTAAAGAAAGAAAATTCAATCTACATGGCTAGGTTAAAGAAAATTGATGTAGAAAGGTTGAAAGAAAAGAAGAAGAAAGAAAATGAAAAGCAAAAGAAAATTTATGGCTAGAATAAATAGAAAAATCTAACAGATGAAAATGCAAATGGATAAATTTAATGTTCATATTATATGTGATAGTGGTATCCAAAAGGGTTGTTCATAATTGGAAAGATTGAGTCAATTCTGTATTTCTGGTCTCCTACATTCGCATTCCAGTGAATATCAGAAGACAACATTCTTATCACTATCCACATACAATCAAAATATTCAATCAGAGCAGCAAGAATGAGCTGCATGCTTATTGAGAGTATCCTTGATGAAAATGTGAGAAAGCAAGCATATCTTCAGAAATGACTCTGTATAGTAGACCACATCTTTGCAGTCACAATATTACCAGAAAAGTAAAGATAAGTTAAGATTGTGCTAGTTTTATTGTTTGTTGACTTTTTAAAAATTAAACAAAATATTAAATCTGATTTTTACTGCTTCTGTGGAGCAAACTGTAATCTTAAAGTCTCTTTTCCTATGATCAAATGAGATATATGTAAAGTGTTTAGAACAATGCCTGACATATAGTAGAGTCTATATAGATGTTTATTTCCATCCCTTGCTTCAAGAAGTTTTTCATGCATATATAAAGATTATATATAATTTATTTTCAATGCAGTCACAGAGATAACTGTTAATTCAATGTCTGATTACTGTCAAATAAATCAAATAGGAAAATACATGTTCAGCAAAAATGTCTGCCACCATGATGTAGGATATATTTACATAAGGTCCAAATGGAAGGTAACATGATAAAGACCTAACCCTGAAGTCAGGAAGATCTGAGCTCCAATCCCACATTTGACATATATTGGATGGGTGACCATGGGCAAATCATTTAACCACTCACTACTCTAGGCTACCTGCATTGGTGCAGGGAGTTTTTTTCTTCCAGGAACCTCCTACACCAATCAAATCATAAACTATAGTTCCTATCCCCTTCTCAAAATTAAAAAAAAAAAGATTTCTTACTGATGGTAAAGCCCACTAGATGCTCTTTTTCGAAAAACAAACAAACAAAAAAAAAAAACCAAACAGAAACAAAAAAAAAACAACAACAGTGTATTTATTCAATCAGTTCCTAGAATATTACAGGACTTTCTCAAGGAGATCCATACTCCTTAAAATGGACTAAACTAACAAAATATGTAAAAAATTAGTTGCTAAATACCTATTGCCCATGCTTAGAATGACCAGTCTCTTGAGTTAGTCCATCAATATGTGTGTATACATATACATATGTATGTATGCATGCATGCATGTATGTATGCATATACACAAACATGAACACATATATACCGTGTATGTGGATACATGTGTGTATATGACATGTGTACACATACATGTATATGCATGTTTTGCATTTGTACGTATGTGTATGTACATGTAAATAAAATGTGTGCTTTGCGTGCCTATGTGTACATATACATGCATACTCACATGTATGTCTATGTATGTGTGCATATATATTCACACATATCCACATACATATCTCTTTTCACACACAAATATATGTATATTTGTTTATGAGAGAAATGATTACTTCTTTCATATTAATAACCCATTAATATTAGAGGATTCAAGGTTTTTTTTTCCCCTTCCCATTTCCTTATTCTCTACTAGGTCAGGTTGTTGTTTGTCCTTTGTTCTAGAAGAAGACCATGACATCAGGTAGGAGATGTCATGACTTGAAGTGAATTGGATTTAAGTGAGGGAGGGCTGTGCAAAGTCACCAGCCTCAACCTCTCCTATGGAGCAATGTGGGTCCAGTGGGAAGATATAGATCAAGACAACTGGAGACAGCCCCAGATGCAGTGGCCTACTAGGTCAAACCAGCCTCTGAAGAACATGGTCAAAGTTAATAAAATTATTAATTACTTAGAAATTATATCTCTCTCTAACTTTTTGTATGTCAGTTATGTATGTAGATGTAGGGACAGCTAGATGGTGCAGTGGTTAGAACACTGGGCTTGCAATCAGGAAGACTCATCTTCCTGAGTTCAAATCCAGCCTCAAACACTTTCTAGCTATGTGACCCTGGACAAGTTACTTAACCCTGTCTGCCTCAGTTTCTCATCTGTAAGTTGAGCTGGAAAAGGAAATGGCAAACCACTTCAGTATCTTTGCCAAGAAAACCACAAAATAGGGTCACAAAGAGTCGAACAGCTTAACTGACTCAACAACAATAACAACAACATATACATACATGCATATATACATACATACATACACACATATACACATACATATATAGGTATATAGATATATGTAGATATAGATATATAGATATATGAGGTATACAGGGTGTTCAGAGAGGTTTAGCACCTTTGTTATGAGGGCTTCCTGAGCCCATTTCAGGGCTATTCACCTACCTTTTGTGTCCACCTTCACCCAACTTTCACCTATGCCTATAAGAAGCAATAGCACAGCCACCCTGGCAAAACTGTATCAGTAGATAGGCTAAACCAGGTTGAGGTAAACCAACAGGCCTCAAACCTATAGGTGAGTTTGGGAGATCTCTACCTCAAGTATGTGAAGACTTCCCCTGGGTCAATGGGTAGATGAGAGCAATTTGATCCAACATCCATGAAAGTCACTAAAACAAGCACTGTGGAACACTTGGAGTTTGGTCAGATATTGAAGACAGTAAGGTTATCCACTATATTCCAGGCTATTGCCAGCCATTCTGACTTTTGTCTTGCCACTGGAGGAGAGAGAAGGGTACTGATGACTTTGTATGAGTCTGTCTCACTTAGATCCAATTCATGCTTGAGTCAAGATATCACCTCCTGATGTTATTCATTCTCTTCAAAATGAAGGACAAACAGCAATATGTATATATATATATATATATGTATATGTATATGTATATGTATATGTATATGTATATCTGTGATAGGCACTGCAGATGTCTATAAGCTGTTTGCTGAATTCAACGAGAGAAAGAAAGCAGGTTTGAAAGTGTTTGAAAAATTACACTGCTTTTAATATTCCTAAATTGTTCACTTGGGGGAAAATGTTCTTCTCCCAATATTTCTAGGGTTTATGGGGGAACATGGATAATAATAAGAACAAGAGCAATAATAATAACTAGTATTTATGCATCATTTTACAGTTTGAAAAATGCTTTACAAAAATCAGCTCATCTTATATTCTAAATAATCTTGGGAAGTAGGTGAAATTATTACTTCCATCTTATAGATGAAGAAAACAAGGCATACAATGGTTATATGACTTTCCCAGGGTCACAGAGCATGAGAAAAATCATGTTAGTTGCAGTCTACATTAGTGTAGGGACTATGTATATTGATGAAATCAGAGACTCACTGAAATATTAATCTATTTAACTTTCAAATTTTATACACTTTTAACTATTTTGAAAAGCCAATTACATTTCCATTTGTTAATGATTCAGTCCCAATGAGTGCTCCTCAGCATCACTTCTGAAAATACATTGTTGACAGTTCCCTCTCAATTTTCCAACTTAATGAAGGCAAGCTGTGGTGCTAATAATACTAAAATTATTTATGCTTTGCTTTAGAATGTATAATAATATTTGTTTCCTGTGGGCTATTTATCTTCCTTATTCTGATTTAGTTGGGTTAGCATTAAAATCAATCTGCATTTCCTGGACACCTGCCAAGTCTTTGTAGTTAGGCTAGTATGGAAAGCTTAAGTCATAGGGGAAGTATGTGGGATTAAAAAGTTGCCTAGATAACCCTTAAAATGAACAAATCATATACCTAATCAAAAGTTGACCATAGGTACTTAGTATTGTTGGGGTTATTATATTCTGTTGCTCAAACGTGATTTTTTACCAATCCTCCAGTCATCAGAGATGACATCTTCAAGTTAGATGTCTTTACACTTAATAAATGTGGTGACTCCATTAACCAAATATGAAAAACAGCTTTTTCTATAATGTTGCCTGAAGGGAAATGTGAGTCACCAGCTAAAATACCAAGATGTTCTTACCCTTGGCATTGCAAGTTAACCATCATTACTTCTGAATAATGTTCCGCAATACAACAAGGAAGAGAATTTTTCATTTTGTAAACTACACTGGGTATGTTTTGAGGGGGTGTGGATAGGTTAGAAACAATGGGGAAATTACAAGCACCTATAATTCTAAAGTGTAATTTTGTAAAAGAAAATTTATGCCACTTTTTGTTTAATTTCATGAACAATTTGAGAAGTAGAAATGTCCCCAGACATCCAGAGCTAAAACTAGACACTTCAGAAAGAAGCCAGCTCTGATATATTGACAATCACTTCAGGAATTATAAGAGAAATAAAATCAATAGGGCTCTGTACATAGTTATTCTGATTTTTTTTCTGATTTTGAAAAGGACCAATAGTAGATTGTCAATATTCCTTAGATAACTAGGACTTTTATAATAGGCTCCATCCTTTATTCAGCTACTATCAGGTTGCAGGGAGAAAAATTTAGCTTTTAATCAGAGAGAAATGAATTCTAGTGCAGTGAAATTTAAACCAGGAAGCCTGGTCATTCTAGTTTCTCCCTACAGACTTCTTTACTCCCCATGCAGCACTTTCATCCACCCTGGGTCTCTTTGTACTCTTGTTTGCTTGCTGGTCAGAATCACAGTTATTGCCTATTTTTTTCCCTCTCTAATCACAATATTAAGAAGTATACGACCAATGGTAAAGGCATGAAGTTAACTTCAAAACTCCAGTTTAATTGTTTTGAGTAGAGAAAAATATTTTGCATTTTGAGGATATTATTAATCTACATTACAGTACTATGCTTACATAAACTGATTTTTCATATTTCCAATGAACTCTATTAATGAGATTTCACTTTGACTGTCTTTTCAGTGGTAAAAAAATAAAGAAAAATAACACAGTATTGTAGTACTAGAAATTAGCTATTTATTCTCTTATACTCATGCTCATGTATAGTTGAAATTGAAAAGACAAAAACAACTTCAAAAGAGAAAAAAAACCCTACCGAATTCTGTTTGAATTTTAAATCATAGTTTCCTCACAATAATGGACCTAGAGAAAGGTAATAGCAAACCAAACAATACACTCATATGTGCACGTGTAGATTCTAGTTTGGGGGCTCCCTGGTAAGCCCTCCCTTGTACACACACACACACACACACACACACACACACACACACACACTTCTCCAGTTAAGTTTTAATTCATAGAATAGAGGGTGAAATTCTAAGCCTCACCCATAATTAATTTTACACTACTCCCTTTAAAGTAAACATAGTTTATGGAAATTTACACTTGCTGAAGTAATAAATCATGGTAATGATCCTTTTAATGGCACCTGGTACCCTGCTATGCAGAAAGATAAACCAGCTCTACCTATAAAGAACTTACTACCTACATTAAACAAATACTTGCATAGTCTAACTAAGACTTTTAAAATTAACAATTAGCACATTTTACACAAAATAAACTCTTTTGGAAGTAATAGCTAAAAGCTTGGAAGCTTATGAGGGAATATTTATGGCAGGAAGAAGATAAGCCAATAATGCAATTTAAAAATGAAGGCAACAAAAATGACTTATGTCCCAAAGAAGCAGTCTTTGGTACAGCACTTATATTGTATATTTTAACTTGGTCGCTATCATTAATGATATTTTCCCAAAATAGTTATCTTTTTTTTAACCTCTAACTAGTGATTTTAAAATATTGGGGGCATTTTTAAGTGTGATTTTTATTACACAGTGAGATTGCTGAACTGAGTTGGAACGTAGCTATTGTCTTAAATAGAAGCTAAAGGTAAACTGTGATTCATTATAGATAAATACCATATTTTTTTCTATAAATGGCACATGCATTTTAATACCCTTTTAGATTTGCATATCATGTAAGTAGTACACCTCTAGGCTTCAATTATATTAACATTTTAAGTATTATCCATACTTTGGGGGATAAAAATATAAACCAAGGAAGCATTTTAAGATGTAGAAAATAGTTTTATATGGAAATATTATATATTAAAGGTAATTAACTAGAGTTATACCAAAAACTATGTTCACTGGTACTTGATTATGTCTTTTATTAATTGTACTTGAAGGGTTCACATCAGATTGATTACGCTGTGCTTCATTTGATCATGTTCCAAAGTGTGATTTTTATTGCTTGGTTGTTGATTCCCTATTCAGAATGTGTTCAATTAAAACAATAAAGAAAATAAAATGGAAATATTGTCTCAGCTATTAAATCAGTATAACAATATATAAAATTAAGACTGATTATATATAGTAATGAAGTTCTGTTATCTTCAAGAAGTTTGAATTAAATTATGTTCCAATCAGAAACATAATACCACAATTTAAACATTTAATTATTCTCAAGTATTTCTCTATAGCTCCAAATATTACTCTACATTCATTCACTCTGAGGCTCTCCCCTCTAAATTCTCTCATCAGAACCTGTTTTCAAGCTTTGGCTTTCTTCTAGCTTTCAGGTGCAGATAAAAAAAATGATTAATTGTGAAGTCCTATACACTAAGTTTATAAAAGCTTTGAAGCTGACCATAAATGAAAACCTAAATATCACACTATAAGATCTAAAATTCTTTTAAGCAAATTCATGACACTATATCAACACATATGAAACTCGGAGGTTGATACAGATAGATAGATAGATAGATAGATAGATAGATAGATAGATAGATAGATAGATAGATAGATGTGAGTATGTATATATATATACATATAGTACCTTATGTATGTATGTGTATATATGTATATATGTATGTGGATATATACATATACATACATATATATATATATTTCATTTATGGGAAGCAGTACACTCTAAACAGGATGCACTACATTACTCCATTTTTGGAAAAAATATCAGAGCAATATCATCCATGAAAGTAGCATCAACATAAAAATTGAATTTGACAAATGAAGCAAAGTATCTTAAGAAATATTAGGTGAATGAGTTATCTTTAAGGGTATATTTCACCCCAAAACTACCCAAGGAAGATATAAATCAAGGATATAATAGTTGTTTGAACTGCCCAACAATACTGTTTCCTGTATCTTCCTTTGGGCATCTTTCTACTTCAACTAGATTGGTTTGCCTGTCCTGCCAACAGTTTGCTGGCAGTTTGCAGGGATGTCTGGCCATTTCTACACAGAAGCCAGATCTATAAAGCAGCTATAAAGGCTGGAAGCAAGAGTAATAGTCTGAGTGATAGTACTCATGTCTATTTGTCCACTGATGGTCTTTGGTCAGTAGTTGTTGCTGTTGGTAATGAGGAATGTTTCTCCCTTCTGATGGTTGTGGGTGTCAGACTGAACTCTGGTCATTTGTGGGACACTGCTATTCACAAGGTTTCTGGGTTGAAGATCCTGGACTGTCTCCATTATGATGTAAGGAAAGATGGTTAAGGTGGTAGTGGTTGTTGACTTGTCTGGCACATGCTGCTTCCTGTCTCCCTCTCAGGATTCCCTGCTGCTTTCTTGTAAGTAGATAACAAGAGAGTACCTATTCACACTTGTTGAATTCAAGTCACTCATACTAGGTTAACTACATCCTTGGGATCAGAAAGAACTAGCTGATGTGACTACTAAGGTACTGGAAATGATATTTTAAAGATTAAGTAAAAGGGGAGATGTAGCATAGAACTGGAAAAGGACAAATTCTGCTCTCATTCGACTCTGTAATCCATAGGCTTGGCTTCAATTCTTGGGATATTTGAAAAGTTCATTAAAGATACTGTTGGTGAAAATATAGAAAAGGAAGGATTGATTAGAAAGAGTTAGCATGGCTTTATCAAAAACAGCTTAAACCAGACTAACTTCATTTCCCTATTTCATAGGGTTACTAAAGTGATAGATAAGCAAATGTCATAGTTTCCCTAGATTTCAGAAAATGATTTGATAAAATACAAGTTGTTATTCTTGTGGGAAAAAAGATGGAGAGATGTAATCTAAACAATAATATAATCATACTGATGTGGATATCTTTCAGTATTCAAAACCATAGAATAGTTTATAATGTTTAAATGTCCACTTAGTAGTAAGTCTCCAATGGAGCATACCCACAGAATCCATATGTAGCCCTGTGTTGTTTAACATTTTGAACAATTTGGATAAAGCAATAGATAGCATGCTCATAAAATTTGCAAAATAAAAACTTGGGACAGCTATTGAACTACTTGACAAAGACATATTCCAAGAAAAAAAGATCTTGATGGGATAGACTATTCAGTCAAATCTAATAATGTGAAATTTAGTAAAGATAAGAAAAACCTTATAATTTGGCTATAAAAGAAATAATAACTTCCCAAATACTAGATTGGAGATATATAGTTAGATGGCAATTTTAATGTACCACAAGTTCAATGAAGCAATGTGATGTTACAATCAAAAAAAGCTAACAGAATCTAGGAATGCATTAAAAAAAGCACAACTTCTAAGAATAAAGAAGTGATAATAACTTTGTACCCTAACCTTGTTATACCACATCTGAGCTAATTTATTAGGTCTTGGGCAACCCAATCTAAGAAGAATATTGGTAAGATGGAGAGATTTTAGAGGAAGGTAACCAGGATAAAAAAAAAAGGTCCATTTCAGAAGAAGATTAACTAAAGGAACTGGAAATTTTTATCTTCGATGTGAGGGGGTGGAAATGTTCAAGCATTTGAAGGATTATCACATGGAAGAGGGATTAGATTTGTACTGTTTGGTATAAAAGGGGCCTCAGGAACAATATCACAATATGATGAAAAACTATTTAGAGTTGTCCTAAAGGTAGAGATTGCTTTGGAAAGTGGTATGTTCATCTTCTGTAAAAAAGGCTGGAGTATCATATGTTAGATACAATATACTTCTCAGGTTTATGTTAGATTATATGGCTGATTACATTTTTTCCAGCTCTAAAATGCTTTGATTCTGTGAGTCTGTGCTTATAGGCTGTCATTGGACTCAAGGATATGGACTTAAGTCCTGCTTCTATAAGATACAAAATTTCTTTAAATAAATTCATGACACTATATCAAAGCATAAGGAACTTGGAGGTTGAGATATATATATATATCTATATATATAGATATATATAGATATATATATATATATGTAGTTCATTTATAGGAAGCAGTATACCCCAAAAAGGATGCATCCCATATTTGGAAACAATATCAGACAAATATCTATCCATGAAAGTAACATTAACATAAAAATTTAATTTGACAGTTAAAAAAAAGTAAAGCATCTTAAGAAACATTAGATGATTGTTATCTCTAAGGATATATTGTCCCATGAAGCTATCCCCAAAAGACATGAATCCATTTGTACCAGTGTCCAAGGGGAGATGGTGGTCAAGGACATGATAGTGATTTGAACTGTCTTATATATAACTGTATCTTCCTGTGGACATCTTTCTATTTCAACTAGAACAATTTGCCTGACCTATAATTAATAATTTGTTGGTAGTTTGTATATATGTGTATATATGTGTGCATGCATGTATGCATATATCCACACACATACATGGACATACTTATAGACATGCATACATACACACATATGCATATACATGTGTGTATTATATACACACAAAAGTTTTTGTACATTCATTCATAATATGTGTAATATATGTGCATTTATCTGTATATATGTAACATGTGTATTGTCCGTATGCATATGTTGTGATTATATACATACACACATGTGCACATTCATATGCATATATGCGTATATGTATATACATATGCATACATACATGCATGCATACACTTCTATGACATGCTATTCCCTTCTGTAGCTCCCTTTTAGTTTACCTCTGTAGATAGAATTGACCATCAACAAGCAAACACATATATCCAATTAAAGGGTTTTTTTGTGTGTGTTTGTTTGCTTTGTTTTGTTTTGCTTGATATTCTTAAAAGGCTCTACAAAACTCTGTATATATTTTAGTGCTCAACAGTTTTTTAACATAAAATTTTATCATGTAAAAATTGTGGTAAATATGGTGATGAGTCTCTTCAGATTTACCATGTCCTGTTCATGTACAATAGTTAAAGTCCATTATCAGGGCATAGCTTTCAAGAAGCCAGAATTACATACTTGCCACAAAGAACCACCATAATAGGGTGGAGGCAGAAGTTTTTGGTTCATGCTTATTTCAGGTTAATTAAAACTGTGTATATATAGTCACCATTCTATCTTCAAAACTTCCCTTATAAGTAATGAATATCTGGCAATTTTTTTAGGAGGCAATTGACATTATGTGACTTGCCCAGAGTCACACATAGTAAGATAAGATAGTAAGTGTCTGAGGCTGGATTTGAACTTAGGTCCTCCTGACTCCAGGGCTGGAGCTACATCTACTGCACCACTTTTCTGTCCTATGACCTTCTTTATTAAATCTAGCTACTGAAGAAAACACATGTGAATAGTACTGAGTCAGAAATGTTTGCTTTAAAAAATATGCTAACTCTTAAAATGAAAACTATTTTTCTAGAAATAAGGGTGTGATATTTACTGAGTCAGAAATGTTTGCTTCAAAAATTATGCTAACTCTTAAAATGAAAACTATTTTTCTAGAAATAAGGGTCTGATATTTTGACAACTAATCTAGACTAATGAAATAAAGGTTTATTTTATGGTGCATGGCTTTCCAGTAAAAAGTTAGCTGAAATTATTGAAAGAATAAATCCTAAAGAATGTTACCCCTAAGTTATAGCCAGAATACGAAACATCTATGGAGAACCATCTTGAAAGAGTAGAAAAAAATTGGACTTAAAAATCAGAAAATTTAATTTCAAATCATAGCCTTTATAATGAAGTAATTATCAAAATTATATGAAATTGGATAAGAAATGCAAGATAGATTAGTGGAATGAAGTAGACATACAATTTACAGTGGAAAATGAATATAGTATCCTTGTATTTGACAAGTGTAAAGATTTAAGTTTGGGGGATAAAAATTCATTATTTAGTCAAAAATTATTGGGAAAACTGGAATGCAGTCTGGTAGACATTGGGCAGAGACTAATATTTTACACCAAGATGAGGTCAAAATGGATATATGTCCTAGATATAAAGTGATATATTTGAATACAATTTGAAGAACATGGAACATATTACCTATAAGACTTATATATTGGTGAACAATTTATAACTAAACAAGAGAGAGCAGTGAGAGGTATAAAATGGACAATTTTGACTACATTAAAATTAAAAGGTTTTTGTTGTTGTTGTTGCTTTTCACAAATAAAACAAATGTAACCAAGATCAGAAGGAAAGCAGAAAATCTGGAGCAAACTTATAGACAGTTTCTCAGATAAAAGTCTCATATGTCACATACAAATGATTTTCTCAAACCTATAAAAATATGTCACTCACCAATTAATAAATTCTCAAAGGATATGAAGAGGCAGATTTCTGATGAAAAGATCAAAACAACTTATAGTCTTATGAAAAATGCTCTAAATCATTATTGATTAAAAAATACAAATTAAAACAACCTTGAGATATCATTTTATATCTATTAGATTGCCTAAAATGATTGAAAGGGAAAGCAAAAAATGTTGGAGGGGATGTGGAAAAATAGGGTCAATATTTCACTGTTGGTGGAACAGTGAAATGATCCAATCATTTCAGAGAGCAAACTGAAATTACAACCAAAGAGTTATTTTACTGCCCATCCAGGGGTGGGGAACCTGTGGCCTGGAGGGCACATGTGAACTTCTAGGTCCTTGGGTGCAGCCTTTTGACTGAGTCCAAGTTTTACAGAACAAATCCTTTTATTAAGGGTTTTTGTTCTGTGAAGTTTGGATTCAGTTGTCTGCTTCCTTTACTAATTTTGGTTGCATTGGCTTTGTTTATGCAAAAACTTTTCAATTTAATGTAATCAAAATTGTTCATTTTGCATTTCATAATGTTATTTGTCTCTTATTTGGTCACAAATTCTTTCATTCTCCATAAATGTGGCAGGTAAACTCTCCCAGGTTGCTTATAGTATCAGCTCTTATATCTAAATCGTGGATCCATTTTGACTTTTTCTTGGTATACAGTGTAAGATTTTGGTCTATGCCTAGTTTCTGCCATACTCTTTTCCAGTTTTCCCAGCAGTTTTTGTCAAATAGTGAGTTTTTATCCAGAAGCTGGGATCTTTGGGTTTATCAAACAGTAAATTACTATAGTCATTGACTATTGTGTTTTGTGTGCTTAACCTTTTCTACTGATCCACCACTCTATTTCTTAGCCAGTAATAACTAGTTTTGATGATTGCAGTTTTATAATCTAATTTGAAATCTGGAATGGCTAGACTGACTTCCCTTGCATTTCTTTTCATTAATTCCCTTGATATTCTGGACCTTTGGTTACTCCAAATGAATCTTGTTATTATTTTTAGCTCTTTAAAATAAGATTTGATAGCTTGATTGGTGTGGCATTGAATAAGTAAATTGATTTAGATAGAATTGTCATTTTTATTATATTAACTCAGCCTACCCATGAGCAAACTGATTTTTTTCCAATTATTTAGATTTGACTTTATTTGTGTGAAAAGTGTTTTGTAGCTGTGTTCATATGGTTCCTGGGTTTGTTTTGGCAGGGTAGACTCCCAAATACTTTATAGTGTCTACAGTAACTTTAAATTAAATTTCTCTTTCTATCTCTTGCTGTTGAGCTTTGTTATTAACACGTAGACATGTCAATGATTCATGTGGGTTTATTTTATATCCTGCAACTTTGCTAAAGTTGTTAATTATTTCAAGTAGTCTTTTAGTTGATTCTTTAGGATTATCTAAATACAACATCATTATCATCTGCAAAAAATGATAGCTTTATTTCTTCATTGCCTATTCTAATTCCTTCAATTTTTTTTCTTCTCTTATTGCTAAAGCTTACATTGAGTAAAATAATGAATAGCAGTGGTAATAATGGACATTCTTGTTTCACCCCTGATTTTATTGGAAATGCTTCAAGCTTATCCCCATTACATATAATGCTTGCTGATGTTTTTAGATAGATGCTGTTTATCATTTAAAGAAAACTCCATTTATCTTATGCTTTCTAGTATTTTTAATAGGAATGTGTGCTATATTTTGTCAAAAGCTTTTTTTACATCTATTGAGATAATCATATGAATTTGGAGAGACTCTTAAAAGCTATGCCAAAGAGGTAATAATTTATCCTATAGGCATTTGGGAGTCATTGAATGAAAAGAACAAATAATATTAAACACAAATTCCTAAAGCATATCATGTTCTTCTACTTTCAAAGCAACATGTTGAATATATACACATGTATGTATGTATATATATATATGTGTATATGTATGTGTGTGCATGTGTGTGTGTGTGTATGTGTGTGTATATATGCTATGGGGAGAGGGCAGAGTCACATTGGCAGAAAAAAAGGCAGGAACTCACCAGAGCTCTATTCCAAAACCCTCCAAATACTTTTAATTTATGCATACTCCTTCTAACTGCTTTGATAATGAGAACATTTTTAGAAGTTATAAATATCATTTTCCCATGGAGGAGTACAAACAGTTTAACTTATCAAATCTTTTATGATTTCTCTTTCCCATTTAACTTTTTTATGTTTCTATTGAGCCTTGCATTTGAAAGTCAAGTTTTCTATTCAGCTCTGTCTTTTCATCAGGAGTACTTGAAAGTCCTCTATTTCATTAAATATCCATCTTCTCCCATTGTTGAATCCCTTATGATTTCTCTTTCTCATTTACCTTTTTATGCTTTTCTTGAGTCTTAAATTTGAAAATCAAATTTCTATTCAGCTCTGGTCTTTTCATCAGGAGTGCTTGAAAGTCCTCTATTTCATTGAATGCCCATCTTCCCATGAAGGATTAAACTCAATTTTGCTGAGTAGATCACTCTTGGTTGTAATCCTAGCTCTTTTGTTAGTTAGAATTGGACAATTGGAAACTAATGACTTTAGGAAACACACACACACACACACACACACAAAACCCAATCAAACAAAATCAAAAGAATGAAAAAATAGAAGAAAATATCAAATATCTTATTGGAAGAACAACTGACCTGGAAAAAATGATCCAGGAGAAATAATTTAAGAATTATTGAACTACATGAAAGCCATGATCAAAAAAGAGCCTAGACATCATCTTTCAGGAAATGATCATGGAAAACTGCTCTGATATTGTAGAACCAGAGGGTAAAATAGAAATTGAAAGAATTCATAGATTTCCTCCTGAAAAAGACCCCAAAATGAAAACTCTCAGGAATATGGTAGCCAAATTCCAGACCTTCCAAGTAAAGCAGAAAATAATGTAATGAGCCAGAAAGAAACAATTCAAATATTGTGGAGCCACAGTCAAGATAACCTAAGATTTAGCAGCTTTTACATTAAAGAATTGGAGGGCTTGAAATATGATATTCTAGAGGGCAAAAAAGCTAGGATTACACCAAGAATCACCTACCCAGCAAAACTGAGTTTATTTCTTCAGGGGAAGATGGACATTCAATGAAATAGAGGACTTTCAAGCACTCCTGATGAAAAGACCAGAGTTAAATAGAAATTTGATTTTCAAATGTAAGATTCAAGAAAAGCACAAAAAGGCAAATAAGAAAGAGAAATCATAAGGGATTCAACAAGATTAAATTGTCTACATTGCTACAGAGGAAAATGATACTTGCAACTTAAAAAAAAAACTTTTTCATTATTATGACTAGGGCAGTTAGGAGTGTACAGAGAAAGCTCAGGTGTGAGTTGAACATGATGGGATGATCATCTAAAATAAGATTTAGGGGTGAGAAGGAAGAATATGTTGGGAAAAAAGGAAAGGGAAAGGTAGAATTGGCTAAATTATCTGACATAAAAGAGGATGGAAAGAAATTTTACAGTGGAAGGGAAGATACAGGAAAAAGGAGAGCATGTGTCCTTACTCTCATAGGTTGTTGACTCAAAGAGGGAATAACATATACCCTCATTTAGGCATAGAAACCTGTCTTACTATTCAGGAAATTAGGAGGGGAAGGGGATTAGAGAAAAAGGGTGGTGCTTATAGAAGGGAGGGCATATCTAGAAAGGTAAAACTCTGAAGTAAAACACTTTTGATAATAGAGTTAAAGGGGGGAGAGAGAGAGAGACAGAGACAGAGAGAGTAGGAGAAGCAGTGGGAAAACAGGATAGAGGGAAATACATCAATTGGTTATCATTACTGAAAAAATAATAATAACAAGTTTCTCTGATAAAGACTTCAATTCTCAAATATATAGAAAATGGAGTCAAATTTGTATAAATAAGAGCCATTTTTCAATTGATAAATGGTCAAAGCATATGAACAAGCAGTTTTCAGACAAAGAAATCAAAGCTATCTGGAGTTATATAAAAAAATGCTGTTAATCACTTGCTTAAAGGAATACAAATGAAAACAACTCTGAGCTATCATCACACACATATCAAATGGGCTAATATGACAGAAAAAGAAAATGACAAATGTTGGAGGAGATGTGGGAAAATTAAGACACTAATGCATGGTTGGTGAAGTTGTATATTGATTCAACCATTCTGGATAGCAATTTGGAACTATTCCCAAAGGGCTATAAAACCATGAATACCCTTTGACCAAGCAATTCTAGGTCTTATTTCAAAGACATTAAAAAGCAAAAAAGAAAAGTACCAATGTGTACAACAATGTTTATAGTTGCTCTTCTAGTGGTGGCGACAAATTAGAAATTGAGGGGATGTACATCAATTGAGGAATGGCTGAACAAGTTGTGGTATATGATTGTGATGGAATACTATTGTGTTTTAAGAAATAACAAGCAGGATATTCTCAGAAAAAAAAATCCTAGAAAAACTTACATGAATTGATGGAAAGTGAAATTAGCAGAATCTGGAGAACACTGTAGACAGGAACAGCAATATTATATGATGATCTACTGTGAATAACTTAGATATTCTTAGCAATACTGTGATCCAAGACAATTCTGAAAGATATGATGAAAGGAGTTGCCCATCTCCCAAGAAAGAATTGGTGGACCCTGAATGCATATCAAAAACATTTTTCTTTATTTTCTTTATTATTCTTTTTTTTTGTTTTCTTTCACAGCATGACTTACATGGTACTGTATTTTGCCTGACCACACATGTATACCATATGTCAAATTGCTTGCCTTCTCAATGGTGGTGGGGGGGTGGGGAGGAAAAGGGAGAGGGAGAATTTAGAACTCAAAATTTGAAAAAAAGAATGTTAAAATTATTTTTACATGTAATTGGGAAGTATAAAATATTAAATTAAAAACCAGCTATGCAAAATGCAAAACAAAAATGTATTTGGTCCATTGTAATTTTCTTCCAGGTAACAGCCAAAACCTTGATGACTGGTGATCCAACATTTGGTCTTGTGGAATTTTTGGCATTGTTTTCTGTGCCTTGGAAAACACTGACTTGTTTTGATGTGCAGCAATATAGCCTCATTGAAAAGGAATGGACCCAATCTGAATGTGTCCATTGTGAAGACTGTGCTTTCTTTGAAGATATCTGGAATCTGGTATCTTTGTGAGTACTTTGCTCTCCATACCATAAGGAAATTATGATGGAGCTGGAAAAAGGATTTTGTTGTTGTAGTTTAATTCTTTCAGTCATTTCCTACTCTTCATGACCGCATGTAGGTTTTCTTGACAAAGATACTCTAGCATTTTGTCACTTACTTCTCCAGATCATTTTATAGATGAGAAACTTAAGCAAACAAGATCTAGTGATTTGCCCAATATCCACACAGTTAATGTTTGAAGCAGGATTTGAACTCAGAAGGTGAGTCTTCCTGACTTCAGAACCAGCATTCTGTCTACTGTGCCACCTGGCTGCCAGAAAAAGCTTAGAAAAGACTTTAGAATTAAGGGAGTGGAAAGCCTCTGCATTTTGATAGATTTGGGACTGGAGACTGTTGGTTGTGACCCTTCCTGATAATGGACGAAGAGTTCCTACAGGACTGGAGAACAAGAATGACCCTTTGAGAAATCATAAACTGAGTTCATTCTTCTGGCTAATAAACAAGGCTCCTCCTATACTGAGCTGGGGTTGGGAGTGGGAGCAGAAGTGGAGGAGGTAATGGTATTCAGCACTTTGGTCTACTTACTTTGGTAAGAGTCTTGATACTTGTGGTTATCTGACCCACCTTTATAAATCTTGAAATTGATTTTTAAGTTCAATGCTCTGTCTCGTTTGCTTTAGGATCTAGACTCTAGAACAAAGGACTAAAGTACTTTCATTCCCACTTATAATGCTTCCCTATTCCAGAAATAATAATAGTAGGGGCATAGGTCCAATCCTGACATAAAGCAGTGCTTGGCAGCCCATTTATCAGGTTTCATCACAACGGACATGCCCCTGAGTGATCCCAAATCAGTCTGAGCCAGTTTCAGAGCAGCTTATATGCCTTTTTAAATGGCAAAATTCAAGGCCATTACATCACGAGTTGTGACTCTAGTACACTAATGGCAAAGACATGAGCATTCTTTGCTTTTGTCTGTCTCCCCATATCCAATCTCCTGACCTTTTAAACATCTGTTTCTTTATCTATTTCTGCCTAATCTTATTAAGTAGGGAACACCCCATATCTCTGTCACTGACAAGGCACTTATTCACTGTATCCTAGGCTACTAATTCATTCGCCTATATGGTATATTACAAGCTCTCTACTTTATATCTTTTTCTATAAAAATCAGGTTAGCTCTGAGCACAAAGGACTGTTGTAGAGAAGCAATACATCTCATCAAATAGTATTATTTGCTTGGTGAAGGGATGATCTCTAGATTGCATCTTGCTAGTTATTTTTTTTCTGTAAATTGGTTGACTTTGTATTAGTGGGCCTCCTTTTTTTAATTCTTCTTTTGATTATGGCAACATTTTGTCAGGCTCGTGAAGTAAGCTTGTATATTTGTTTTTTAGTCCCTTTAAACCAAAATAACTAAGAACTGTGCAATCTAGGAAGATAGAAGCTATACTATAGAAAAAAAGAGTGTTTCCGTGTGCTTCCAGAGGGCAGAACTAGGAAGGACTATGAAAGACATGGGTATGATGAATATAAACGTCTTGATCAAAATCCTGACCTATAGAACTAGACAAGGAAACATTTGAACTTAGAAATGATGGTCTTAGAATATACATAGTAAAGAGTTACAAAGTTGATAATTATGGAATTATTAAACTAAGAGAATATACAAGCAGGCAACAATAATTTATGAAGTGCTTGTTATGTTTACTGTGTTAAGAACTAGGGACACAAATACAAGTAAAAAGGATAGCCCAGGGGCAGCTAGGTGGCACAATGGGTAGAGCTCTGGCCTTGGAGTAAGGAAGACCTGAGTTCAAATCCGGCCTCAGACACTTGACACTTACTGGCTGTGTGACCCTTGGCAAGTCACTTAACCCCAATTGCCTCACCAAAAAGGAAAAAAAAATAAGTATAGCCCATACTCATAATGAACTTACATTCTGATGGGGTAAGACAATATACACAAAGGAGCTGAAATGCAAGAGATGGATCCTGAGAGATGGGAATGTTGGCAAACCTGGGTGCCACATCCAAATGAAGGCTCTGAGACTCACTAACAGCAGAAGGGGGTCCAGCATAGTGGAAGGGTGTTTTAGGGTGACAAGTCTCCCGGCTCAGAGGGAAGCTCCAGAAGAAGAAGGCAACTGAGGGATGATATTAAAGTTCAGAGGGTGAGGAGTAGAGTAGAATAAAGGATGAAAATATAAGTGCTTCTGATAAGGTATAGGTAAATTCACCAATGTTAGATGCATAATACACAGACTGCAGAGGGAAAAGTAGGCTAAAGGTCATAGTCCATCTCCTAACTAAAGTAGATATTATCTCTAGGATATCCTTCAACTAGTCATCTAGCCTCTGCTTAGACATAGTGACAGAGTACTAAATGGGACTGCATGACATACTGGCTGGAGCACCGCCCTTGGATTCAAGATGACCGAGGTTCAAATGTCCCCTCAAACACAATTGCAACTCTATGCAAATCACTCTTTCAACCTTAGTTTCTTTATCTGTAAATCAAGGGGATTGAAATAGATGAATTATAAGACTCCTTTAATTTAAAAAAAAACATTATCAGACTCTCTCCATCATTAATAGAATTTTGCAATTTCCTAAAAGCAATTTAGCCTGTTCTATTTCTAGACACTCCCTTAAATGATTATGGTTCTACTATGGAGAACTTTTCAATATTCCAAGGCTTTATTCAAACAGCACAATGCCATCCACAAGTAGAGGGACTTTGCTGTGTATAAGTCAGTCAATCAGAAAGCATTTATTGAACATCTATTATGTAGCAGGAACTGTACTAAACTCCAAAGGTATTAAGTCAAAATTAGTTGATGTTCTCAAGTAGCTCACAATATAATGGGGAAGACAACATGCAAACAACTCTGTTCAACATATATATGTATACACATATATCTATCTATATCTATGTATGTCTATCTACATTTACATCTAATCTACAAATATATGTATGCATGCATATAAATATATACATATATTATATATATTATACTTATAATTGGAGATTATCAGAGGGATAGAATCAGCAGAGCAATTTTTTGCTAGTATCTGATGTAAGACAGGAAGGCCAGGAGACAAAGATAAAGAGGGAGAACATTGAAGGTATGGAGGATAGCCAACAAAATGCCTGGAGTCAGAATATGCAGTGTCTTGTATAAGAAACAGCAAGTGGCATAATGTCACTGGATCGCATGTAGCTGGGAAAAGGAGGCGTGAAATAAAGTCTCAGAAGACTAGAAAGGTTGGGCATCAGACAAGGAAGGGCTTTAGATACCAAATAGAGGGTAGGCACATTATCATTAGCCCTTCCAAGGGGTAGAAGTTGTGGTAGAGAGAGTAACTACAATTTTGTTCAGTAGCCTAGGATAAAAGTTATCTAGGCTAGGAGTCAAACTCATTTTAAGAACATCCATATCTCATCACTTAACTTGTATTAATCTCTTCAATTCAAATAAGTTATTTTTTTCCTATTACATGTAAGTTAATGTGCCAATCTGAGATGTATGAAACTAAAAGTTGCATCCTTTCATGAAGATGTTGTTGTTTTAAAGTGTACATTCTGTAGTAGCATGGGGGATCTTATAGTTTCTAGAGATTCATAAGTCATGTAACATTAAGTGTTCATGACAGACAAGGGAAGACTACTAATACAGTCAGATAAGAAAGCAGATTATAACAATTTTAAAGAGATGTTATACATAAGCTTAAGACTTTGAACCATAAATGGGAAAGACTGGGAAGAAAAGAAAGCTCTCAAAAATGAAACTTTGAGCGGGGCAGAGCCAAGATGGCTGAGGGAAAGCAGTGACTGTCTTGAGATCTCTCCCAAAGCCCTCCAAATACCTAAAAATATGGTTCTAAACAAATTCTAAAGAAGCAGAACCCACAAAAAGACAGAATGAAACAAATTTCCAGCCAAAGACAGCCTGGATGGTTGATCAGAAAGGTATATCACACCGGGCAGGGAGAGGAGCACAGTTCGGTGTGGTTGTGCAGGCCGCAGAGACCCTGGAGCAGGCCTCAAAGGGCTGAATCTCGGGAAACTGTGGCAGTTTCCAGACTTTTCAACCCTTGAACACCAGACAACTTGGAAGGTCAATGGGAAAAGTCTGTGACTGCGGTGAGAGAGGAGCTAGGTCTCAGCTGCAAGTCTCCAGTGCGACCCAGGGCAGCTTCTTTTTCCTGAGTTTCCAGCCCACAGACTGAGGGGGAGTCGAGTGGCTAATTAGAGGGGGATTACAGGAATCTCTTTGCCAGTGCTGAGGCAGGAATCTCTTGCTTTACCGGTGCTTGGATGTGGGTCAAAGTTCTGAGGGGCGAGGAGGAACATTGGTGCGGTGGAGAGGAAACACCTCACCCCTTATCATACCACCTTGGAAGAACTGAAAATTTACAGGTCCCTAGAAGTACCTTTAAAAACAGCTGTACAAACCCCTGAAGCTTGGGACAGTACACAATTCACATTGGAAGCAGACTTTTACCTTAACAAAGAGTTTAAAACTCAAGTAATTGGTCAGGATCATGAGTAAGCAGCAGAAAAAGAGTCAAACTATATTATGTTACTTTGGTGACAAAGAAGATCAAAATATAGAACTGGAAGAAGACAACAAAGCCAAAGTTCCTACACCCAAAGCCTCCAAAAAAAATATGAATCAGTCCCAGGCCTTGGAAGAGCTTAAAAGGGATTTTGAGAAGCAAGTAAGAGAAGTAAAGGAAAAACTGAGAGTGATGCAAGAAAATCATGAAAAATGACTCAACAGCTTGCTAAAAGAGACCCCAAAAATACTGAAGAAAATAACACCTTAATAAATAGCCTAACCCAAATGGCAAAAGAGGTCCAAAAAGCCAATGAGGAGAAGAATGCCCTAAAAAGCAAAATTGACCAAATGGAAAAGGAAGTCTAAAAGATTACTGAATACTTCCTTAAAAATTAGAATAGAGCAATTGGAAGTTAGTGACTTTATGAGAAACCAAGACACTGTAAAACAAATCCAAAAGAATGAAAAATTAGAAAACAATGTGAAATATCTCATTGGAAAAACAACTGACCTGGAAAATCAATCCAGGAGAGAGAATTTAAAAATTATTGGACTATCTGAAAGCCATGATCAAAAAAAGAGCCTAGACATCATCTTTCAAGAAATTATCAAGGAAAACTGTCCTGATATTTTAGAACCAGAGGGCAAAATAGAAATTGAAAGAATCCACTGATCTCTTCCTGAAAGAGATCCCCAAAGGAAAACTCCTAGGAGTATTGTAGCCAAATTCCAGAGTTCCCAGGTCAAGGAGAAAATACTGCAAGCAGCCAGAAAGAAACAATTCAAGTATTGTGGAAACACAATCAGGATAACACAAGATTTAGCTGCTTCTACCTTAAGGGACTGCAGGGCATGGAATATAATATTCTGGAGAACAAAGGAGATAGGATTACAACCAATAATCACCTACTCAGCAAAACTGAGTATAATCCTGCAGGGGAAAAAATGGTCATTCAGTGAAATAGAGGACTTTCAAGTATTCTTGATGAAAAGACCAGAGTTGAATAGAAAATTTGATTTTCAAATCCAAGACTCTAGTGGAACATGAAGAAGTAAACAGGACAGAGAAAATCATAAGAGACTTATTAAGTTGAACTGTTTACATTCCTGCATAGAAAGATGATATTTGTAACTCATGAGACCTTTGTCACTATTAGGGTAGTTGGAGGGGAAAAAATTATATGTACGTATATATAGATATAGATAGAGGGCACAGGGTGAGTTGAAAATGAAGGGGTCATATTTGGAGAATAAAATTAAGGGGTGAGAGAGGAATATACTAGGAGAAGGAGAAAGGGAGAGGTAGAATGGGGTAAATTATCCCACACAAACACAGAAAAGAAAAGGCTGTAACAGTGTAGGGGAAACAGGGGAAGGTGAGAGGGAATGAGTGAATCTTATTCTCATAGGATTTGACTTAAGGAGGGAATAACATACACACTCAATTGGGTGTGGAAATCTGTCTTGCCCTACAGGAAAATAGACGGGGAAGGGGACAAGAGAGTAGTGGAATGATAGAGAGGAGGGCAGATTGGGAAGGGAGTAATCAGAAGCAAATACTTCTGAGGAAAGACAGGGTCAAAAGAAAGAATAGAATAAATGGATGGACGGGATAGGATTAAGGGAAATAGAGTTAGTTTTTCACAGCATGTCTACTATGGAAGTGTTTTCCATAACTGTACATATATATCCTATATTTAGTTGCTTGCCTTATCAATGAGGGAGGGTGGGGAGGGAGGAAGGGAGAAAATTTGGAACCCAAAGTTTTAAAAACACATGTTTAAAAAAAAGTTTTCACATGCAACTGGGAAATAAGAAATACAAGAAATGGGGTACAGAAATCCATCCTGCACTACAGGAAAATTGAAGGGAAAGGTGATAAGAGAAGGTGAAGAGAGATAGAAGGGAAGGCAGACTAGGGGAAGGGGTATTTAGAATGCGTGCCATCTTGGGGTGGGGGGAGAGGCAAGATGAGGTGAAAATTTGGAACTCAAAATCTTGTGGAAGTGAATGTTGAAAACAAAAAAAAATTTTTTAATTAAAAAAAAATAAATGCTTATTGACTGACAAAAACAAATGAAACTTTGACAATTTTTTAATGATTCTGCTGAGGAAAAAGTATAGGCATGTAAGGAAACCAATTTAATTGTACAGGGAATTGTAAGAAGGTTAGAACTAAAAGCTGTATTATAAAAGATGTAAGGAGGTATACAATACTATGGAAAACAATGATTAAAAACAAACTGCCACAGACTGTTTGGGATAGTGTCCAGAAAGCCCAGAATGAGATATGAATCCTTAAAATGTGAAAATACTTAATGCAATAAAAAGCAATTTGTCCAATAAATTTTCATTAAATGTATTAATAGAAATCATCTTTTCATACTAAATACTTCCTTTTCAAGCTAAATAGCTACAGTTTCCTTGCCTTTGAAATAGTTTAGAAAAAGTTAATATTTATTGTAAGTAATTGTGTGCAAATCATGATAATACTTCAATCAGCTACTTATCCATTGTCGTGATATGTAAATATTTCCTCCCCCACACTCATTTCTATTTTTATTATTTTTTCAATGGAATGATAAGAACATAAAGATCAAGAAAGAACTAAGCCTATTTTTGGTAACTCATAATATAAATTAACCAGAAAGAAAACTAGATTATTTGACTCTATTTTTTTCTGCCATCTTTTCTATACATGAGAATGATCCTGAGACTTGAAAGGGTCACTTCTCCACTACCTCTTCCATATTCTCTCTGTGATCACCCATCTTTCCATCTCTCCTTTGATTTCAATGCAACATTTTGGCCCTGTCCTTCCTTTTTTTTTTTCTTTATAGTCTGGGACAAATGAATAATTCAGGTGCACCAGTCAGTCAGTATACACTTGTGGAACATCTGTTGTGTACTAAGCCTTGTATTAGCATCAAATATGCATTATGGAGGCAGGTAGGTGGATCAATAGATAGTGTGTTGGGCCTAGAATTAGGAAAACCTGGATTCAAATCCAACTTCAAACTTTAATTAGCTGTGTGACCCTGGGCAAGTCATTTAGCCTCTGTTTGACTTAATCCACTGGAAAAAGAAATAGCAAACCACTCCAGTAGCTTTGCTAAAAAAAACAAAAAAAAACACAAACAAACAAAAAAAAATCCTAGGGACTGTGCTCCCAAATAGTGGGGCAAGCTCGATTCCAAAGAAAAAGGTAAGGAGCTCCAATATGATTATAAAAGAAGTTTAGTGATCGTAAAGCATTACTTACATAGGGGTAGAATGATGGATCCCTAACAAAAGTTTATCAGTCTTCAGTCTGGGGTAGTGGCCAGACAATTCAGTGGATTCCTGCAAAGACCCTCAAAAAGCCCTCAAAAAGTGGTAATTATAGAAATAAAAGGGAGGAGGAGCATTAGAGCATCATTACATATGTCATTGTGGTTTAGCTAATGTTTTGATTTACTGCTTAGTGCTGGACTTGAGTCCAGAACCCCTGGCATCAAGGACAGTGCTGCTAGGTAGATGTCCAGACACACAAGATTGTGTACTGGTCACTTCTGCCATGTTATAGCTTTCACCAACTGGGACCACACATTCCTCCCCTAAAAGTCACCCATACATACTTTCTGAATATCTTCCTCAAGGTCCCTGGGGCAGCTTTATACTGGAGCTTTTGGGGCCTTTTTGGGTATAGCCAGAAGTTGTGGTCCCATTTGTAGGCATAAACTGCAAAAGCAATATGAGCACAGACAGGAAAACAATATGACCAATTAGAAAATTGCCACAATTTCTACAATTTGTGGCTGGTGAAGGAAGAATCAATTGCATTTGGTGAGTTCAATTTCTGAACTTAACTCCGTACAGAGCAGCTTAGTTTCTGAACTAAGTTCAGAGACAAATAAACATGACTTGGGCAATTTTACAATATATTGAGGGTGATGGAGAATAGAATCAATCATGAAATGGGTCTCAATTTCCCTTTCCGATGGGAGACATGATATTTTTTTTCCTGACAAGTTAACATAAGGACAACAAACTTAACCAATCCTAGCACAAGCCATGGCAAGACTATTCAAAGCCATGGACTAATTTTAGAGTGGAAGTTTACATGACATCAAGATAACTGAGTGAATTCAGTATTCAGATATAGGGAAATAAACAAAAACAACAAAAAGTGGTACAATAATGACCATCAACCCTCTCTCAATGTTGATTTAATCATCAAATTTCATCTTGTAACTCAAGTATCCCATGAAGTTGTCTGGTCTCTGGAACATCTATTCTTGGGACAATCTGGAAAATGTCTTGTCCTCAAGAGGAACTTTTCAGTAAAAATGTTTTTTTTCTGGTTCCAAGTTACTTGTAGAGTCTTCTCAGATGTTTCTGCTAAAATCTCTTACAAAATAGATCTCAATACAAAATAGACCCTCAAAATTTACAAATGATATTGACTTTTCCATTAATGTAACACAAAATATTCCCTGAGTTATATCACTACACTGAAATTCTCTTCCTCAAACCAAACTGAAGATGTTCCTGATTTAGTTTCAATAATTGACAAAATAACAGCTAAATCTCACAAACATTTATATCAATACTCAATTATTATTACATCATTTTGAAACATTTAAGGGACTTATTTCATATAGATATATAGATATAGATATATAAATATATAAAATACACACATACATACATACATATGTAACAGGTAAATGAGAAGGCTAAATATTAACTTGCTAAGTTGTTTGGCTTTTGGAATGACTACACATTCAGAATGAAAAGATTACAATCTCACATACTTTCATTGTGTCCATGTCTTGCATTGACCAATCAATCAGATTATGGAAATTTGCTATAAAAGGAAAAGCATGGACATGATTATAACAGCATCAAACTGGTCCTTAATGACTCAATGCATATAAGTGGATAAATCATCCTTAGCTCTGTTTAATTTCAGGTAAGAGTCACAGTTCACAACCAAACGTGTCCCCTCCAGGCAGGGACAGCTCTATGGCCTTGCCAGCAGGAAGCAGTTTCAGAAAGCAAGACCTTTACCCATTACGCCAAAAGATTTTGAGTCCCATTTGTTTGAGGGGAGTATCATTGGGTATGAGACTTGAACCTCTTCAAAAAGAGAAAGACCCTCAGTCCTTGAACTTTCTCACACATTTCAGCCCTGGTGTTTCCCTGAGGCATCTGGCCCATTCCAGTATAATCCTTTCAACTGTTCTTTCATTGTGGCCCTCCAACCCAGTCCAGTCTTTCACTGTCTGCACCTGGCCCACCCCAGGCTACTTGCCACTCCTTGATCCCATCCAGATTTTCTCACAATCTTTTTCTATATAAAAGCACCAATCTTACCCCCTTTAAATTGTGCAGATTCTTAGAATCTCACCCACCCAGTCAGTGTATAATAAAACCTCACTACTCTGACTGAAAGAAGGTTTAAATGGCCAAATTCTTTTGAGGCAGATCCTCACTGCATCCTTTCATTTCAAGGTTCCTAACACCCCAAACCACAACAGTTTCATCTAAGGCCCAGACTGGCTAAGTGTGGAAAACTCACCCCACCAGAAAATGAAGGGGATGGATTGTTTTAGTTCCAGCAAGACCCCTGAGTACTGAGATCCACTAACACTGGCCACCTTACTACTCCTCATACTAAACCCTCCATCTCCAGACTTCAGGCATTTTCACAGACTGTTTCTCATGCCTGAAGCTCTCTTCTCATCTCAGCCTCTTGGCTTTTCATTCTTCCTTCAAATCTCACAATTTCCCTTAATGCTAGTGCCTTCCCTCTGTTGATTATCTCCAATTTATTTTGTCTATAGTTTCATTACATATAGTTGTTTTCATATTGCCTTGCTCATTGTAAGCGCTCATAATAAATGCTTGTTGATTGCCTGACTTTAAAAAAAAGTTTACTAATACTGTTCTTCTCATCTTTCACATTTTCCAGCTTCTCTTTCTCTCTCTCTCTCTCTCTCTCTCTCTGTTTCTTTCTCTTACTGGGTGCTAGAGTGGATAGAATGCCAGGCCTAGAATCATGAAGCCTTATCTTTTTCAGTTGAAATCTGGCCTCAGATACTTATTAACTGTGTGATCCAGGGCAACTCACTTAACCCTGTTTGCCTCATCTGTAAAATGAGCTGGAGAAGGAAATGGCAAACCATTCTGGTATCTTTGTCAAGTAAACCACAAATGGGATCATAAAGAGTTGGACATCACTGAAAATGACTGAACAATAACAAAATTTTGTTCTCATGTCTCTTCTTTGTGACTGAGTTAAGACCTTAACATTTAACAGAATTCAGTTACTAATATTTTGTTTTTGCTATTCTTTTTGTTTACATTGCTGTAATTTACTTCATTTTGTATCAGTTCCTATGTCTTCCCATGCTTCTCTGTAATTATCATATTCATCTTTTTTACAACTCAGCAATAGTCCATAATGTTTGTCATGAATCTTGTTTATATATTAACCAACACACTGCATTTACATAGTTTTTAGTACTTACATACTACAAAACATTGTGGCTGCAATAGTTTCCCACCTCAAATTTCTGATATGGGTCCTAGCCCTGAGATTCTTATTCCATTAGGAACCCAGGAAAGGGATAAAAAAATGTAGGTCTTTTTGAAGAAGGGATGGAGGCACTTATATAATGTATATTATATGTAATTATATGAAATATTTATATACTATAAAGTATAATTATATTGCATATAATATTGTATATTAATTATATAATTATAACTATATTAATTATAACTATACTTTTTAAATTTAGTTTCAGTATGATGGCAAAAGTAGGTGGTGGTATAAAGAGTGTTAGACTTAGAATTCAAAAGATGAAGATATGTTGTGAGTCTGATATGAGCAATTTACTTGTTCTTGCCTTCTTCCACATTTATTTTTATATACAATAATCCTATTGTCTGGACTAGAAATGGGGAAACTACTCAGAAGTCAGATCCCACTGCTGATCTTGATGGAAATCCATGTTCTCCAGCCTTGGTCAGTGCTCTTCTCTTTAAGCAGCCTAGTGTCCCTCTCCTCCCACTAATTTACTATATGCTGACATTTGATCATTGGCTTTAGGCTCACTGTAGCCCAGAATTCCTGAACTCTAGCAATCCATTAGCTTGGAGATCCTCTAGTAGCATGAATTATAGGTACCCCCTTCCATCAGCTTCAGACCCCCTTTCAAATATGGAATATAACACCTGTACTACTTTCCTCACAAGGCTGCTATGAGGCAAGTTCTTTGTATAAGGGAAAATGCTTTATTAATGTCAGGTGTCACTATTCAGTATTTAATGTCTTTATAATACATCAGGAATCCTACTAGGGCTTTCCATTATTCTTGCACTTCTTTCTGATTTCTATACTCACAGATGCTGTTATCATTTATCACATATGTCACATGGAATTTGAATTTGGGTTTTTTTCTATTTTTAAAAATCCTAGGGTAATGATATTCTTTTGCTTTACTGAGATAATGATTACTGGTTTGCTTCCTTCTCAATTTTCCTTCTGAGTAGTCTTTATTTTTGGTCAAATTTTCATTAATTATCATAGGCCAACAAAAAGTTTCCAATTTTTTTCCTTTTTTTACAGTAATATGCTAACATGGAGGAAAATTTTATATCCTTCATCACACCATCAAAATATTTTTAAAGTTATGTGCATACATTTTTAAAATTAAAATGGAATTTTTTTTTTTTGCTTTGGAGAGAAACACAAGTATCAAGGTAGGAGGAGACAGTAGACTAACTGAAATACTTTGAGTTCAATGGAAAGAGCAAGAGGAGACCTTGTTCTGCATTGGTTCTTACCATAGTTGTGAATGGTGTGGGCCAGGTCTATTTGCACACACTCCAAGAGAGCGTTATTATTGACTCTTGGATATAAAAGTTAGCTTAGGCATGCCTAAAAAAGCATTCATTAAAAATTTTATGATCCCATGATAAGCACCCACTATGATCTCATTTCTCATTGGATGGAATCCTAAATCTCCCAATCAAAGCTTAGATTTATATATTGATTACAGGTTTGTGAAATGTTTTCCTCACAATAAACCTGTGAAGTTAGTAATACAAGTATGAGTATTTCCATTTTACAGAGGGAGAAACTTCAGTTCAGAAAAGTAAGGTGGCTTGCAAAAAAGTCACACAACTCTGAGCTGTTAAGGATAGAACTAGAATACTTATTTCCTAAGTAAAATATTTAAGATCAATTTAATTCAATTTGGCAAACATTTATTGAGCCCTAGTAACCATGAGTAGTATGAGTAAAGACTACTGTTCTTAGGGGCAGCTAGGTGGTGCAGTGCATAGAGCACCAGCCCTGAAGTCAGGAGGACCTGAGTTCAAATCTGGCCTCAGACCAAACACTTGACACATACTAGTTGTTTGACCTTGGGCAAATCACTTAACCCCAATTGCCTCACAAAAAAAAGACCACTGTTCTTTTCATTATATTGTGTGGTCTCTTATGGTATAATAAAGAGAATCTTAGACTTGTACTTAGGGAAACATTGATTCAAATGCTACTTTAGACACTAGTCTGACCATAGGCAATTAACTTAACATATCTGGGCCTCCATTTCCACTTTTATAAGATGAGGGATTGGATTCCATGATTTCCAAGGTCCCCTCCAGTTCTACATCTTGATCCTGCTCTTAGTCAGGACTCTCTAGGAAAATTTTCAAATTATGTTATTTGCTTTTAAGTTTCTTTTCCTATTTCTATGACCTTTCCCTCCTCATGGCATTTTACTTTCTCTGGTTAAGTACTCAATGCCATAATTCTGCTCTCTGTCTGCTCTGTGCCTTTACTCAGTTCTAATCCTCCAGGATAGTACCTTTACTTTAGGTCTTTCCCTGTTTTCCTTTCACTGAATTTTCCCATGAAAAGGTTCCTGTTCTCATTCATAACTTTTATTCAAGGGAGGATGATTTATGTTGAAGAAATCTCCACCCTAGTAGGAAAGGGAAGGTGTCAGAAGAATGCCCTTTCTAAAATATGTTATTATTACCTCAGTCACCTCATCAGTTTTGGTGATGTTCAGATAGAAATGGTTCTGGGATAAGTCACTATCTTGCTATTATTCTTATAAAATTTAGTGTTATGCAGACTAGGGTGCAAGTAGATAAAATAACTCCTTTTTGCAATGAATAAAATAATTTGTAACCTCATACTCAATGAAAATATTGTCAGAATTCCAGTAGCAGACAGGAGAACAAAGATCATATATACCTCATCCTGTTCCCATGTGATTTTTATTCATTCTGCCAAGTTCCTATATTTCAGGAGACATGTTGTTCCACATAGCTTTAGATTATGAGTATTTAGCATAGCAATATGTATTAAAGCAATTAAGCTAGATGAATAATTTATGCCATCAATAATATAAAAATGAACAATATTGAGGATTTTTATGAATTGATAAAGAATGAGATGATCAGAAATAGAAGAATAATTTGTATAGCAACCACATTTTAAAAATTTTAAATGCTGTAAGTATAATCAAGACAATGACTACTCATTATTCCAGATGATTCCATTTCAATGATGAAACATGCTATCATTCAGAGATGTGACAGATTTTGAGTGACAGAGGTAGACATAGAGATGATGTAGATCGATATAGATGTGCATGCAAATGGATATAGCTAGCTACCTATATCCAAAGATATATACATATACATATATCCATAGCTTTACATGCATAGATCTATCCCACACCTCTCACTTTTAAAAAAACTAGAAATCTAGTTTCTTTCAATACTTACCCCTTTGAAAAAGGAAATATCTATCTCTATTAAAGAAATGTGTTTTGCTTTATTATGCATATTTGTTACAATAGATTTTTTTCTCATTTTTTTCAATGAGGTGGGGATTGAAAGAAAATCGTTTTCTGTCAATTTTTAAAAATAGAGAGGTAGAGTGTTACAGATATAAAAGATTGTGTTTTCAACTGAAGTCATTGTAATATTAGTTTTACTGAACTTTTGTACTGTGTTATAAGAGATTTCCTATAAAGTGGGAGTAGTCTATAAATATATATATTATAAAAATAAAATATCTAATGATATTTTTAAATTAGGGTTTTTTTTGGACCAATGGCGTATCTAGGTGATTGTGGGCAATAGTGCAGTTTGTAATAAGCACTAGATTTTAATAGAGTTTCTTGGTTGATTTTTCCAGGATATTTTGTGGTCTGAATATGTTGTGAGAGGATTTGTCATCTGACAGTTAAGAAAAGATAGTGGGTTACTAATGTATAATTCTAGACACTAAATCATTGTTTTCTAGTTATTAAGTAAGTGCTAAATTTATGAAGCTTGAAGACAAGTGTTGCAATTTTTTTGCCATTTCTTTACATAATTATCAGTGATCATGAAGTCCAGATTCTTTAAGAACAATCCTTCTAGGGGCAACTAGGTGGTGCAGCGGATGGAGCTCTGGCTTTGGAGTCAGGAGGACCTGAGTTCAAATATGGCCTCAGACACTTGACACTTACTAGCTGTATGACCTTAGGCAAGCCACTTAACCCCATTGCCTGGCCAAAAAAAAAAAAAGGAAAAAAAAAAGAATAATCCTTCTATAATTTCTAGTGGAAATGACCTTTCCTGAATTGCAATCATAAATCCCTCCACTTTTACAAATAATTCCATATGAATCAGAGATTTGTTTAATGTGTCTTTGTCAACATATTGTTGGCTGGGATCCCATGGATGTTGCACACCCATGAGATGTAAAGGTAAAGCCTTGTACCTCAACACTTGAATTTTCAGTTTCATACATTCTGTCCAGCAGTAAACCAATTTCAGCAGTGTTTGGCACATCCAAATGTGGTCAACCATTTTCAATGGTTACTACACTATTGCTCTATTAAGTGATATTAACTTGTTTTAAAAGTATTTCTGTAATGTATTAAACCTATTTTACATGTGTTCAGAGAACATTATCAATCCTCTTTCTCATTTTTGATGAGGAAGCATTAATCTTTTCATAGCTGTATGACAATAATGGGCCAAATATTTCATTAATATTGTATGAATTTTTGTTAGGTTACATTCTATTTGGGTTATGGTCTATTTCATAGTTCTATCAGTGAATGTTAAGACTTATATTAAGTGTTAATTGCTTTAAATGTGTTCTTTTTATTGAGTTTTGATTTCAAGATGCAAGGAATCTTCTGATATAAATAGTGACAACTTTATCCTTTAAAAATTGATGAATGATGGATTTTGTCTGGAAGAGATAAGGCTATTTTTAAGTGTCCTTTTGTCCATTTGTTCTACATGGCTTCTGGATTTAAGCTCAAAACCTTTGATTTCTAAATTTCCTTGATACCCTTGACACAAATTTCATAATGAAATTAGACTTATTGAGTTAAAATTGTATTGTGATATCATTGGAGAAAGATCTCATAAATTGAGAAGCAGTTTAATTTGTTTTTCATGGAAGCCATGTAGCATGATATCATCCATGTACCATTAAGTGATTAATAAAATATTTTGGTATCATATCATCTTTTCCGTGGAAATCATTCTCAGTTCCACTGAGAAGAGATCAGAATGGGTTTAAATCTGGGCAGAATCATAAGGGATTTAAATTGTCTTCCTAAAGGTTGCCAAATTAATTTTTAAAAAATCTTGAATCAGTGTGTTCCTGGCACATTTTAGTTACAGGTAAGTTTTCCATGTGGGCATAAAATGCACTAATATTCTTTTCCAGCTTATATCTGTTTTATGTATTTGCAGTGCATGGTTGAGACAGAAGTGCGGAGTTGAAGCAAAGGCTTTGCATTGATCAATAAAGGCAGTATAAATGTTACAGCACTTTCTCAGTATTCAATAATCACTGAATCTATGAGTTGCCCTCTACACCCATGGGACTTTTTGGAGCCCTTTATGTGCTCTTTTGGCAGTATATTATTTTCTTATAAGAGATTACATGTTTTTACAATACAAACTATGAAAGTTTTGTGCACTATAAAGTACATGAATATATAATTGGCTTGTATTTGGAAGAATCATTGGTATTTTCTTTTTTTTTGTCTTAGATATATAATGTCCTTTGTTAATAAATGTAGGATTGTCTTTGCATGTAAAAAGAAGTTGGTAAAGCATTTTTACCAGTGGTTCATATGCCACTGGGAAATATCTGAACCAAAAAGTATTGTTCTTACTCAGCCCTGCTACCTTCCAGTTTTTCAGAGAAAGTAAAGCTATTATTACTTCCCTGTGCATAATGATTCTGTCATTAATTATATTCATGACACACAAGAAGCATTTTTATTGTACAGGACTGCATTTAAGCATATAGATAAGAGAAGCATATAGATAAGTATATAGAAATTATCCATATCCTCTTTTTTTTTGGCTTTGTCTCCTCAATTTTGTTGTTTCTCAAGCCCCTATAATAACATTTTTTTAATTGATGTTGTTACTTATTTATTTGTTTTCTGGTATTTTGACTATGTAAATCACTAAAAAGTTTTGATCTTTGCTTTCAATTTTTGATTAAGGGAATATAGAATTTATTGCATATTTCTTTCTGAATTCTATTCCACATGTTTCTTCCTCCCTCCATCTCTCTCAGCCTTTCTTCTCTCCTTCCTTCCTTCCTTCCTTCCTTCCTTCCTTCCTTTCTTTCTTTTTCTTTCTTTCCTTTTATGTGATAATGAAGTTTAAGTTTTTATTGGATATACTAGGTAGATATAATATAATCATCCAATCAATTTCTATAAGTCACCAAAAGATTTTCAAATAACTTCTATCATTTTCCTTTGCTGGATTTTACCACAGTATTGGTCACACATTTTTGTATGCACGTACTGAATTTTTTAATTAATTAATTTATTTTTAGTTTTCAACATTCACTTCCACAAGATTTTGAGTTCCAAATTTCCTCCCCATCTTGTCCCTCTCCCCACTCCAAGATATCATTCATTCTGAATACCCCTTCCCCTAATCTGCCCTCCCTTCTGTCTCTCCCTACCCTTACCCCCTTCCCCTTCAATTTTTCTGTAGGGCAGGATAGATTTCTATGCTCCATTTCCTGTATATCTTATTTCCCAGTTGCATGTGAAAACTTTTTTTTAACTTTTGTTTTTAAAATTCTGGGTTCCAAATTTTCTCACTTCCTCTCTCCCCACCCACCCTCATTGAGAAGGCAAGCAACTCAATACAGGTTATTCATCTGTACTCATGCAAAACATTTCCATAGTAGTCATGTTGTGAAAAGCTAAGTATATTTCCCTTCATCCTATCCTACCCCCCAATTATTTTATTCTGTCTTTTGACCCTGTCCCTCCTCAAAAGTGTTTGCTTTAGATTATCCCCTATCCCAATCTGCCCTCCTCTCTATCAACTCCCTTCTCTCTTGTCCCCTACCCCCTTTATTTTCCTGTAGGGTAAGATAGATTTCCATACCCCACTGTGTATGTTATTCCCTGCTTAAGCCAAATCCTATGAGAATAAGATTCACTCATTCCCTCTCACCTTCCCCCATTTCCCCTCCACTGTAAAAGCATTTTCTTGTCTGTTTCATGTGAGATATTTTACCCCATTCTACTTCTCCCTTTCTCCTTCTCCCAGTATAATCCTCTCTCACCCCTTAATTTTATTTTCCAGATATCACCTCTTCATCTTCAACTCATTCTGTGCCCTTTATCTATCTATCTATACATACATATATTTTTTTCCTTCCCACTACCCTAATACTGACAAAGGACTCATGAGTTACAAATATCATCTTTCCCTACAGGAATGTAAACAGTTCAACCTTAATAAGTCTCTTATGATTTCTCTTTCCTGTTTACCTCTTCCATGTTTCACTTGAGTCTTGTATTTGAAAGTCAAATTTTCTATTCAGCTCTAGTCTTTTCCTCAGGAATGATTGAATGTCCCCTATTTCATTGAATGACCATCTTTTACCCTGAAGGATTATACTCAGTTTTGCTGAGTAGGTGATTCTTGGTTGTAGTCCTATCTCCTTTGCCCTCCAGAATGTCATACTCCATGCCCTCCAGACCCTTAATGTAGAAGCTGCTAAATCTTGTGTTACCCTCATTGTGTTTCCACAATACTTGAATTGTTTCTTTCTGGCTGCTTGCAGTGTTTTCTCCTTGACCTCTGGAATTTGGCTACAATACTTCTAGAAGGTTTCCTTTGGGGATCTCTTTCAGGAAGTGATCAGTGGATTCTTTCAATTTCTATTTTGCCCTCTTGTTCTGAAATATCAGAGCAGTTTTCCTTGATAATTTTTTGAAAGATGATGTCTAGGCTCTTTTTTTGATCATGGCTTTCAGATAGTCCAATACTTTTTAAATTCTCTCTCCTGGATCTATTTTCCAGGTCAGTTGTTTTTCCAATGAGATATTTCACATTGTTTTCTAATTTTTCATTCTTTTGGATTTGTTTTACAGTGTCTTGATTTCTCATAAAGTCACTAACTTCCAATTGCTCTATTCTAATTTTTAGGGAAGTATTTTCTTCAGTAAGTTTTTGGACTTCCTTTTCCATTTGGCCAATTTTGCTTTTTAAGGCATTCTTCTCCTCATTGGCTTTTTTTGAACTCTTTTGCCATTTGAGTTAGGCTGTTTTTTAAGGTGTTATTTTCTTCAGTATTTTTTGGGGTCTCCTTTGGCAAGCTGTTGACTTGTTTTTCATGTTTTTCTTACATCACTCTCAGTTTTTCCTCTACTTCTCTTACTTACTTCTCAAAATTCTTTTTGAGCTTTTCCAAGGCCTGGCACCAATTCACATTTTTCTTGGAGGCTTTGGATGTAGAAGCTTTGGCTTTGTTGTCTTCTGGTTGTATAATTTGATCTTCTTTGTCACCAAAGTAAGATAATATAGTCTGACTCTTTTTGCTCTGCTTGCTCATGATCCCAGCCAATTACGTGAGTTATAAACTCTTTGTTAAGGTAGGAGTCTGTTTCCAGTGTGGAGAATGTACTGTCCCAAGCTTCGAGGTTTATGTGCAGCTGTTTTCAGAGATACTTCTAGGGACCTGTAAATGTACAGTTCTTCCAAAGTGCTATGATCAAGGGTGAGGTGTTTACTCCTTTCCTGGCCTGTGCTTTGGTCTATGAGTGACCATAAGCACTCTTTTCTGTCTTGAAACTGTGAGGAGGATGTCCTCTCCACAGCCACTACAAGATCCACCATACCAGTGCTCCTCCTCACCCCAGGACCACCACCCAGAACTGTGACCCAGATCCAAGCACAGGCAAAGCAAGAGATTCCGGCACCAGCAGAGAGATCCCTGCAATCCCTCTCTAATCAGCCACTGGATTTCCCTTCAGTCTATGGGCCAGAAGCTCAGGAGGCAGCCACCACTCTGGGGCTGAGCTCAGAGAATGGGGCTAGAACCCCACTGTGCTCCTCTCTCTTACAGCAGAAACAGACTTTTTCCACTGACCTTCTAAGTTGTCTTTAGTGTTCATGGGTTGAGATGTCAGGAAACAGCCACAGCTGCCCACAATTCATTCCTCTAAGGCCTGCTCCAGGTTTGCTGTGGCGTACATGCCCAAGTCATGCTGTGATCCTCTCCCAGCCCAGCGTGATATGCCTTTCTGATCAACCATCCAGGTTGTCTTGGGCTGGAAATTTGTTTCACTCTGTCTTTTTGTGGGTACTGCTGCTTTAGAATTTGTTTAGAGCCATTTTTTACAGGTATTTGGAGGGGTTTGGGGGAGAGCTCAAGCAAGTCACTACTTTTACTCTGTCATCTTGGCTCCACCCCCTAAAGTCCTGAAATTTCTTAATGCCATCCACCAAAAAAAGTGGGAAATTTTGTGGGAATTTCCCAATTTGGTGGGAAAAACAATTGTTCATTCAGATTGGTCATAAAAAGGCAGATCTTTAAAAATTACTCTGTTTTGTTGATAACTGGTCTGCTATTTGGATTCACTCCATCAGACTTAAAGATGACATTTTTCAAATTCTACTTTAAGCATGATTTAGGTATAAAGGGTAATACCATAAGCAAAATAGGAGAGGAAGGAATAGTTTATCTATCAGATCTATGGAGAAGGGGAGAATTTTTTAAGCAAACTAAACATAGAGAGCATTACAAGACATAAAATGGGTAATTTTGATTATATTAAATTAAAAAAAAGTTTTTGCAAAAATAAAACTGATGCAGCCAAGATTAGAAGGAAAGCAGAAAGCTGGGAAATAATTTTTCCAACCAGTGTTTCTGATGAAGGCCTCATTTCTCAAATATATAGGAAACTGAATCAAATTTATAAGGATATAAGTCATTTCCCAATTCATAAATTCGCATAGGAAATGAAGAGGAAGTTTTCAGATGAAGAAATCAAAGCTATGTATAGTCAAATGGGGAAAAATGCTCTGAATAACTATTGATTAAAGAAAGTCAAATTAAAACAACTCTGAGGTACTCTCTTACCCATATCAGATCAGCTAATATGACAGAAAAGAAAAATGATAAATGTTGGAGAAAATGTGGAAAAATTGGGACACTAATGCACTGTTGGTAGAGTTATGAACTGATCAAACCATTCTGGAGAGCAATTTGGAATTATGCCCAAAGGGCAATCCAAATGAGCATTCCTTTCAATCCCTCAATACCACTACCAAATCTGTAGCCCAAAGAGATAATAAAAAAGGGAAAAGGACCCACATCCACAAAAATGTTTTTACAACTCTTTTGTAGTGGCAAAGAATTGGAAATTGTGAGGTTGCACATCAATTGAGGAATGGCTGAACAAGTTGTAGTATATGAATTAATGGAATACTATTGTGCTATAAGCAATGATGAGTAGGTGAATTCCAGAAAAACCTGAAAAGACTTACATGAACTAATATAAAGTGAAATGAAAAGAACCAGGAGAATATTGTATGTAGCCATAGCTACATTGCATGATGATCATCTATGAATGACTTAACTCTTCTCAGCAATATAATGATCTAAGACAATTCCAAAGCACTCATGATGTAAAATGTTATCCACATCCAGAGAAAGAACTGATGTATTCAGAATAAAGATCAAAGGACACTATTTTAACTTTATTTTCTCATTTTTTTTGTTGTTCCTTTTGGTCAGTTTTTTTATTTTACAACATGAGTAATAAGGAAATATGTGTTACATGATTTTGCATATATAACCTTTTATCAAATTGCTTAACATTTTAGAGAGGAGGGAGGGGAAAAAGGGAGAAAAATTTGGAACTCAATTTTTTAAATGAATGCTAAAAACTGTCTTAACATGTAACTAAAAAAATACTATTTAAAAAATAAATGAATATGCCCACACATATCCTATTCAAATTCATAAATTAATCCATCTTGTTTGTTTGTTTTTTCAATTCATTTTAATGGGTAGAATTTCTTGAGTTTGTAGTAAGTAAATATGTTCAATGACTTCAGGATTTTCAATTTTTTTCTTTAGAGATTGTAGTAGCTTTTCAATTCCTGTTCTTTATTTCAACTACTCTGAGTTTATCAATGAGGTTATTTTCTGTGATTGTGTAGTAGTCAACATTTCATTGTTGAGGGTTCCAATGACAAAAAAATATGATACCCTTGATTGTAATTGATAAAAATCTGTTTCCAGTTTTATTATGATATTGTACTGAAACATAATGAAAGATTTCATCTTTTTTTAAAAAATTTTATGAACATATTGATTTCACTTTTTTAGTGGCCAGTGCCATTTGCATTGAAATATTTATAGCTAGAGGGATAGTGGTCTTTCTAATTTCATATGGTATATATTGTCTTTTAGTAGTACCAAAAAAAGAAAGAAAAGAGCACCATTTATGTCACTGTCCTTTGTGAGAGACTGATCATTACAATTTGAAGTAACTCCATCCTGAATCTTTATGCTACTCCCTCTATTTCTTTTATTCTTAAAGAAATTGCATCACACTAACAAGAGTGCTACCCAATTTGGTGGTACTCACTAAGCTCAATTGGTTAGTGTTTTAGGGTTCCTGCCAAGCTTTTAAAGCTATGATAACAGTCTGAGCACATACAAAATCCTCATTAGGCATCACCTTGGCTGGCATTCCCTTATTTTCTATTGTTCTTCCTCTTCTGTCCCCCAAATTATGGGTTGCCCTTTTTAAGGATTATTATTAGTATCTAATAAATTCATCCATGCTAAAATATTATTAACTGATACAAGTAAAAGGAGGAGTAGAACTCAGGCTTTAATTAGAATCAGCTCATCATGAGCAAGCATGACCAAATCATCATGGAGCTGGATAAACTTCCAATACAGATGGAGCTGGTTGAATACAAAATGAAAAACACCAACCTTTGAAAAAAGAATATCCAGTGAAGAGATGGAGGCTTTGAGATAGGTAGACATGAGTTTCTCCTGAAGTGCCTGCTAGAAGATCAGAGTGGGACACTGATACAAATGCAAAATCCAATGGAAATTATTGTAAATAATGTCTACAAGACTTCATGAGTTAAGGTAACTTGGGGGTTCAAGGTCTTTGATTTCTTCAATAGGTGTTTATTGAAAGCATTGGTTCAGAAAAGAAAAAAAACAGGAAGAAGAAGAAGAAGAAGAGGAAGAGGAGGAGGAGGAAGAAGAGAAACTCCTGGTTCACCTATTTTAAGATTATATGCATTTTATCTGGGGAAAAAAAATCCTTAGGAATGAAAAATACTAATGGAGTGTCATAGATGCTAGTATCCTTTAGGGTGGAAGAGTTTCCTTTGTATCTCTAGCATCTAACATAGTTCTGATAAATACTAGATGCTTAAATTAAACTGATTTAATCTATTAATTAAGATTTATTGTAATTTTATTTAAATATTTAAATTTAACTAATTAATTTTATTTATTATTTATTTTTAATTTAACTTAAATAAATTAAAATTTATTATTTCATTTAATATAATATATTAAATATTTTATTTAAATATTACATTTAATTGATTAATTAAGGTGCTCTAAATTAAACTGATTTAGACCTGTGAAAAACCATAGAGGATTTGTGTTCTGGTTTCTTCATTTTCCAGATAAAGAAATAGTCTAGAAGTGTTGAATGATTTGAAGTTCTCGTAGGGAATAACAGCATTAAGATTTAAACCAAGATCTTCTAATTTCAAATTAAGCAATCTTTTTTATTATAGAACACTGCTGCTGTGAATTTTATGATTTTGTATTAGGCTAATAGGTGAGAATTTTTTTTCATGTCTAGAATCATAAAATAATACAATTTCAGAATTAGAAGAACTATCTAATCCAGGCCTGGGGAACCTACAACTTTGAGGCCACATGTGACCTTCTAGGTCCACAAATGCAGCCCTTTGATTGAATCCAATCCTTGCAGAACAAATCCTTTTATTAAGGGGGTTTATTCTGTGAAGTTTAGATTCACTCAAAGGGCCACACTTGAGGACCTAGAGGGCCACATGTGGCCTCAAGGCTGCAGATTCCCCAACCCTGAATTCTAATCCAATGCTTTTTTTCAAAATAAAGATCCAGTACAAAACATCTCTAGATGGCAATTTGCCATCAAGACCCTGCTTGCAGATTTCCAGTGATAAGACATTTGCTAATTTCTAAGTCAACTATTGCATTTCTGAAAAGTTTAAATTTTAGAAAACCTTTTCCCACATATGTAATTATTATTTAAGTCCCTATAATTTTACTCATTTGTTTTGAGTTCTGCCCTTTAGGTTCAAACAGCACAAGTCTACTCTTTATACATGTGACCACCCTTCATTTGAAGGTCATGATTTTTTTTTATTTATCTTTAGGCAATTGGGGTTAAGAGTCTTGCCCAGGGTCACAGAGCTAGTGTTAAGTGTTTGGTCTGAGGCTGGATTTGAACTCAGGTCCTCCTGACTTCAGGGCTGATGTTCCATCTACTGCGCCACCTAGCTGCCCCCAATGATTATTTTCTTTGCACACCAAATTCTTAAGATTAATATCACCAGGTCCTTCAACCAACTTGAGAATGATTTGGTTCTTAATCTTGTTACCAGCTTTGTCACATTTCTCTTCAGGTACTGTAGTTTATTAATTAACCTTCTTAAATGGGGTTCACAGAATTGGATAATTCTTGCCTTGCCTTCCTCATTAAACCTCAGAATCTAAGAATTGTAAAAGACATCTGAAGCCATCTAGCTGAATCTATACTTTGATGAAGTCTCCTCTACAATATAATTAATGATGATCAATGACTGAAAAAATGACTCAAGTAGATCTTTACCATTTTTTTTACTGACATATCACATCATTTTTACTGACATATGACAATGTTGAGCATGTAGTTTACTAAAATGCCTAAATTGTTTTTCCCCCTTAGGAATTACTGCTTTTGTTGTTGTTGCACAGTCTTTTGTTTTGTTTTGTTTTTGTTTTTTGTTTTTTTAGTCATATTCAACTCTTTGTGACTCTATTTGGGATTTTCTTGGCAAAGATACTGGAGTGGTTTTACATTTCCTTATCCAGCTCATTTTATAGATAAGGATATTGAGGTAAACAGGCTTCGGTGACTTGCCCAGGGTCACACAGGTAGTATCTGAGTTCAGATTTTGACTAAGTCTTCTTGATTCCAGGCCTAGTGCTCTGTCCACTGCACCACCTAGCTGACCCCTATCTTGTACATATGAAGTTGAGGTTTTTGAATCCAAGTAAAGAACTGAGTTTTACTAGATTGAACCCAGTGTTCTAGCAAATCAGGTTGTTTGGGGATTGTGACTCAGTCATGTAGTGTGGTATCTATCTCTCCCAACCTCATTTTACCAACACTTTTTAAACGAATGCCATCCATGCCTTTATAAGAATGTTGAATAACACAGAGGTGAGGACAAATCCCTGTGACACTGTTAGAATCCTCCTCTATGTTGACCTTGACCTATTGAAAACTATTTTAGGGTTTAGGAATTTAACCAGTTGTAAATTCACCAAACTCTACTGTCATTGGGTTGATATTCAATTCCAATAGTTGGAATAAACACACGGATAGTCCAACAACCTTTTTTTTCAAATGCTTTCCTGAGTAGTTGCTCATTAAATTGTAGTATATAGGCCGGGTTGGTTTAGCTGTTTTACTTAATTCACGTAACTGAATTGGTAACTTGTCTAATAAGTTCAGTTAATATTCTAGGTGCTTATTCTAGGCTTGCTTTTCTCTCCTCACCCCTAGTATTATTATTACAAACTAACTCTCAATGCTAACTCCTGTCAAACTTTTCATCTTGTGTCCACATTTAAAACTCATGTCCTTTTCACCTTTATGCTGCTATAAATTGTGTATGAAGGAGAGGGTGCATGTTTTTGTTTTCTCCTTTAAAGAAAAAAGAGAAATTTTTTCTCCATTTGTCTCAAGGACATTTGGCTTATCGAGGTGAGTAGCCTTGGTCTTGTGCCAAGAAGCAGTTTTCTGACCTTTTTTTTTTAATTTAGATAGTGCTCAAGGTGATTGCATTTAGTTCACAAGTTACACAGAGTAAAACCACCAGCAAGCAGATAGTCACCACTTTTGACTACAAATTCAGCAACAAGAAAACAAAAGCAACCCTAGCACATAACTAAACAGTCATAGGAGCAAAACAGATATCCAAGACAAACTGTTCCTCCTACCGCCCACCACAAACCCCTAAATCATTACTTTGTCATGCCAGAAACCTGAACAAAATTTTCATTAAGTTGGCTACATGAGTCAAATACTCCAGGTTTGTGATATTTTCTCATCATGCATTGAAACACATGCATATCAAAAACATAATTATATTCCAAAGAAACAAATGCATTAATATTTGTACTTTTCGCTTGATTTGGGTTAGTCTAGTACCTATAATTTGTTCTGCTTCTGAGAACAAAATCAAAACAAAGAAACCATTTGTATTCATCAGGAATTGGGGAAAGGGTCAGGAATAGAGGTATATTTAGGTGGAATGAGAAATCATGGGAGGAAGTGGGGAGTTAGGAGTTGAGAAGGTAAAGAGCAGGAAAGAGGAAGAGAACTTTGGAGGAGGGATTGTTGGGGCATAACTAATGGAGGGTCAAGAAGTTCTAATTTTGAGAAGGAGACAAATCTAACTCCAGATGTTTTCTTCTGGCTATATTATCCAGCCTGGCTTTCCCATTAGACTCATAAAATGTAATCGCTGGGAAGCCCCATAAAAATCATCCAAAGCAAGCGCTTTATTTTACAGAAGAGGTAATAGAAGCTAACAAGGTGAGTTGAAGTGTGTTAAGTAACATCTGCCTGGTTATGAGGCCAGGTGATGGCAGAGTTCAGATTAGAACCTAGGTATCCAGATATTTGTCAGCTGCCTCCACCTTTCCCTGAAATGTATCCCATAGATTCAGGAATCCTTCTAAATAGGGATTTCAAAAGTGTCCCTGGGATGTTTGCATTCAAATCAGTTGTCTCGCATTGGCAACTACTTCTACTTTTGTATTGAAAGCTCCCATTTTACCAATGGAATGACAGCTGCTGGGGGAAAAAAGCATCTAAATTTAGATTCATGAGACAATTGAGTCATTCTGTGCAATGACTTTGCTCAGCTGGGTACAAAGTACATTAGTCTCCTTGCTTACCTGTTCAGCTGATGCTGACTGCAGTCTCTGCTGGCATCCCTGAGTAACTTTGTCTTATTTACATTTTATGATTATGTGGGGATTCCCAGAGTACTCATTTATTCCAATTCAAACTCACAATATCTGTGGTTATAAAATCTTCTTTCATATTAGAGTAAATCACCTACAGCCAAGTAATGCAGCCTTACTTTCCCCCTTTTAAGTTTGAGATGAAATAGTAAGACCTCATCAATGCAGTATTGCTAGAGGATGAATTGTTCCATATATGTAAGTTTTCCAAATAAACAGAACCAATCCCATTAACTCATTCCAATGCTTAAAAAATATTAAATTATATAAAGGATACTCTGCACTTCATTTTATTCTTAAACAAGATGATATTGAATCTAAGTATTTTGTTCACTGCTTAATGACTCAATGTCCTCATAATGAAGCAATAATAATTGTATTGGGCTTTAAGACAATGATGTCCTCTGGGGTTATTGCGGGGTGCAACACCATTTGTACTCTATACTTATAGGTGCCTTTTTTTAACCCACTGTGTCTTCTCTAGGTAGGTTTTTTTCTCCCCATCTTCTTTATTTCTTTTTCCCCCATTGTAATTTGCCACTTCTTACTTCTAGATGTAAGACTTTATCAGTTCTACCCCTTTGCAACCTTGGAGTGTATTAGAAATCAGTTCAATTTAGAAAATGTGTGTAAAATAAGAGCAAATATAGCCCGAGAGAGTTTGAAATATTTTACTTTTAACACAATGTGTATTATAATATTATCCTTCATGCTTTGACTATATATATATGTACATACATGCATATATACATACATATAAACACATGTACACATACATGTTATACATACACACACATATACACAAGCTCCTCAGAGGCCTTTTTTTGCTTAAGTTTTGGGTTTTGGACTTGTTCTGGATAGTTAAGATTGGTGGATAACTGAGTTGTTATCATTTAAGACAAAGAGAAAGTATTAAAAATCTACCATTACTGTTCAATCACAACAATATATTAAAATAATTTTGAAAGGTTTTTCTAAGAGCAAATTAAAATTCATTCTAGAAGTCATTAATTTTGGAATTCCTTGCACTATAGATTTCCTTCTTGCGTACTTCTCAGAAATTTACAATGCATATTTACTTTGCCAATGATTTCCCTAAAACTCAGGTCTTGTTAATTCATTATGCATTCCCTCAATCTACCTCCCACTCAATAAACTCCAATGTTTCCTTATCACCTATAGGTTCAAACATAAACTTTTTCTATTTTGCATTAAAAGCTATTCATACCCTGGAACTTCCCTACCTCTCAAACTTTATTATTCTCATTGATGTTCTCTATGTAATAGATTCACTGTCTTTGATATTCCCTACACATGACCTTTGAGCTCATATCTCTGCCTTTGCACAGCCTACCCTTCATTTAATTCTTGTTTCCTTCAAGACTCAGCTCAAGCATCATCTGAGATAAGAGTGTTGTTCCTTGTCCCCCACTCTTCCCCTAGTATAAGTACCTTTACTTCCAAGATTACCTTGGATCACCTTTGTTTGTGTTTTGCAAATCCATGCATACATACATATATACATATATATACACACATGCATGCACACATACATACTGACACATATATCTTGACTCATGTAATTTTAAATACCAGAGAAATTTGTATTTTATTCTAGTGACAAGAGGAAGCTACTGGGGGAAATAGAGAAGGGAAATAGCATGGTCACCTTTGTGTTTTAGGAATATCATTTGAGGTTCTAGGTGATGGATGGATTAGAGAGGAGAGAGATGAGGCCAAGAAACCATTTAGACAATAATTGTAATAGTTCAGGTGAAAGGTAATGGGGACTTAAAATAGGGTAATGGTGATATTAGTGGGAATTGTGCAAAAGAAGTGGAGAATCTACAAAAGCTGGCAAATGATGTCATATGTTATATGAAGGAGAGCAAAAAATCAAGTATAACTCTAAGGTTGCATAACTGGATGACTAGAAAGATGTTAGTTTCAGAGAAGATAGAAATAGGAAATTTCAGCAGGGATAGGTTTGGGAGGGAAAGATTCTTAGACATGTTTTACTTTAGATATCTATCAGACATCCAGTTCAAAAGATCCAATAGGCAGTTGGTAATGCAAAATTGGAACTCAGGATAGAAATTCCTGTATTTAGGGCCACATGTATACTTATGCCTATATTACTTGCATAGAGATGCTAATTGCTGAGTAGTGAATGTGTTATTTCTCTCAAGGGCATTTGAATAATCAACTTTAGCTCTAATTGTGGAGTCTAAGATTGTGACCCTTATAGGGACTTCCGACCTGACACAGAAGTTGAAAGGAAGGTATTTTTTCCAGGTGTTGGGGCCTTTGTACAGGCCTTGAAACCAGGCAATATAAGCAATTGTTCACTTCTATGGTAAAACAAAGTTTCCTACGGTGTAATTAGTTAATCAGAGGGAAGTATCTATTGTTGCCCTCCTTATCATTGCCACATTCAGCTTCTCTTCGACTATACCATGACAACCTTCTTAAGGTCAGAGTTTTAGAACTCCTCTTCAAACTTAGCACTTACATTCTATGCGTAGTCTCTGAAAATAGATCAAAGGAGAATCCATAAAGCTCTATTCATCTTTCATTCTCTGTTATCCTTTGCACCATTCAGTACTAAAACTGGCTGAGGATAGCAGGGAACAATCAGGAGTCTTTCTTTACCTCCTTATCCCCCCCACCCCCCACCAGGAGTTATGGCTTAGTGGAAAAATCACTGGTTTGGGAAATGGACAACCTGACTGTGTATACCAGCTCTGCTATTTACTATCTATATGGCACTTCGACTCTCTGAGGCTCAGTTTCATCACCTATAAACAAACAATAATACTATTTTCATTACTTATTATACAGATTGACTGTGAGGGAAGTGTTTTGTAAACCTTAAAGCTCAAAATAAATGTTAGCTATTAATCTTAGCTTTAAGATTCCCTAACAACCTAGAATTGAACAATTTTATTTGAGAGTGAAGGGAAAAGGGACATAATTCTGTTTCTCAAATTCATGTCAGAAATTTTATAAAACTCCAGTAGTAGCATCCTGCATGGATGACTCTGTCCGCTAACTCAGTGTCAGAGGAGCTCCAGCTCATAGAGGGGCTTCTTAAGTTCTCTTTCTGGAAATAAAATGCCATCAGGTTGCATTGTTCCAGGGTTATTTGAAAGTTGAATACCTTCCTGAGGAATTGTTTCTACAGTGATTGCCAATTTTCTGCTTGAGAGGTTTATGATCAAATAGTCTCTGGCAGGAGTTTTTAGTTGGGATTTTTGCTACTGCTGATGTTCGAGGGCATTTGCTAGCAAATGTTGAAAATTCTTCTGCAGCTTCTGTTAACATTTACAGAACAAATCTCAGCACCTGCCAGAAGCTGCCAGAGAGGCACCCAGAGCACAGTGATGTGGAGCCAGCAGAATCTGTTTGGGAAGAAAAAGCACACAGTACTTATAATAAAGAGTATACCCTATAGGCCTACCACCAAGGATACTGGTGAGGCATCTAATTGAGAGAGACTGAATAAGTTATTCAGGAATAAGGGCCTATGGGAGAGAGTCATGACAATCAGAAGAAGAGGACTTGGAATTTTGTTGTTATTGGGTTTTTGTTTTGTTTTGTTTTGTTTTGTTTTTCTCTTATTTTGGCCTGGTGATATGCCACTAAAACAGTAGAGTACTCAAGAAAAGGCAGCCCATCTAAGGCCCAGAAACTGGAGGACTGAGGAGTTGTAGAAAAAAATCATGATGAATGTCAGGAAGGAGAGAGGGAAAGAAAGCCCTCCTTTTGAGGAAGTAGGAAACAGCCAGAGAGTAGAAATGTCAAGACAGCACTTCTAATATAGGACCTTCATCAAAGTGATCTTCATATTCAGAGTGAATTAATCTTTGAACAATTTGGGAAAAATTGTCTGTTCTTTCTAAGATTTCTACTTTATTTTACTTTGAGGAATAATTTACCACATAAATTTGTGACTAATATGTTTATGAACCAGAAGCTGATCTCACTGCATAAGGGGTTACCATGCTCTCATTTCCTCATTTTTATTGAGAGGGTAAGGACTGTGATATAGGAGAGTGAGGATATCCTTAAAAGTATATTGATCTCTTCGTATTATGAGAGAATCTCTGAAAGAAAGGGAGATTGGGAGGAAGGAGAATGGAAAAGAGTAGTTAGAAAAGAAAACAATATCTCATATAGGGAAAATCAGAACTAGTAAGGATAAAATCCAAGCCTGCTGAGACAAGTTTCATCAAATCAGGTTCCTTAGAAGTAGTATGGTCATTCCCAAACCTTTATCTCTACAACCTACAAACTAACCTATGCAACATGAAATGTTATAAGACACAATTAAGAAAAAAAAACAAAGCGTGGCATAATTTTGTGTTCTACTATCCATATGTGTTAGCATTTAGAGAAGAAAAAAAGTCAGCTCCTCTTTTATACCACTAACCTTGGTAAAATTGTGGATGCAGGACATTAGTGTTAAATTTTTAGCAATATGTCATGACCACACTAAAATGTCATTATATATCTAAGGAGATGCGAGGGGTTAATTGGAACAACACTATATTGCCCTGGGGATATAAGTATCATCTGTGGGCTCATTTTGGGAAAGCAGAGAACCATGTACAGAATATTGGTGGAGGCAAGCTCTTCTACTTTTTTAGTGGCTGGCAGTAGAGGCAGCAGGGAGTTCATGTCTATCAGATGCTCATAGTGAGTAGAATAAAAACAGGGAGTTGGAGAGCTGATCTGTACCTTGGGAATAATTTTTTGAATACTTCTTTCAGTGAACTAAATGAAACCTTTTTTCCCCCTATCCTGGAAAAGTTAATGTACTTCTGCAAACATAGCCTACTTACACTTAAGAAGTAGCAAGTAGTTTATTCACCCATAAAGCCTGACCTATGATGAAATAAACAGAAGAACTCTGTGAGAAGTGTGAGGAGGAGAGAGGAAATGGAATGATTTGATTATATTTGGAGAAATGGATGGTTTGTTCATGAAACAGTTTTATTGTAGGCACAGAAACAGAGGTTGGCTTCAGGCTTTACTGAAAAGAGTAGAGGCATAGCTAGTGGAAAACACATGCTGAGCCTGGTTCCAAACCTTGCCTCTGCTACTTAATATATGACCATGGGAATGTGGTCACAATGTCTTTAAACTTCAGATTTGTTCTCTATAAAATGGTGATCATAAGACCTATAATACCCACCTCCCAGGTTTGTCTTGAGGATCAAATGAAATAATGTATGCAAAGCACTTTGCAAACTCTAAAATGTTATGTGAATTTTAATTGTTATTAGAAAAAGTGAGGTGGCCTTGATCCATTGGTCCACTCACAGCACCTACAGCTTGTAAGATGAGAATGACAGCCAAGGAGAAAAGATCACAAATCAAAGTGAGAACCAAAGTTACTGTTCAATGAAAAGAGTTAACGTTGAGGTGAGAAGGTCTAAGAAAAGAAGAGATAGATGCATGTTTAGATTCAGTAACCTTCTTAATTTAGCTATCAAGGCTAATGGTAGCATTAATAAGAGGATGCAAATCAAAGGACTCCCTGGAGCAATTTACATCTAGTCAATGTTGGGAAATGTAAGCAGCACACAGAATATTAACACTCTGTCAGATGGTAATCAAGGGCACTGAGAATCAAGCTTAGAACCCAAACTTTCTGTAAATGAAATACTGTATTTGCCTTTTAAAGAGATCAATTACAAGTCATAAGTTTTGTTTATGAAAGGTCTGGTCACCTACCACTCACCCCCCTGTTCAGTTAAACTTCTAAGTATTTTTAGCCATTTGTTTCTCCTTCCCTTGAGTCTCAGAGTAAGAGATGTCCCTGCTGCTGCGTAAAACTAATTCTTCTTATATTCTTGATCCCCTCTTGATTTCTTTTAACTACAACTAGGCTGCTAAGCTGTACAGGGTACAGAATGCTAGAACTAAAGTCAGGAAGAGTGCTTCAGACACTTATTGGCTGTTTGACCCTCAATAAATCATTCAACCTCTCTCTGCCTCAGTTTTCTTGTCCATAAAGTAGAGATAATAATAGCACCTACCTGACTGAGAGATGTAATTTACAAAATGTTTTGTAAACCTTAAAGCACTATACAAATGCTACTAAATATTATTACTGCCAGATTCAACAACTCCTTTTCATTTCTCATCTTTGTTGAACTCTACAGGTTCTGACTCTGTAAGCTACCCTTCTATAAATAAACATATATATTTACACACACACACACATACACACACATACACACTTTCAACTTGATAGCTTCTTCTTAGGCTTCAGAAATACTATATTCATTAGTGTGTAATCTAACTATCCAATCTTTCCTCTAAGTTTGATGACTTCCCATCTATTTGCTAAAGACTCTAAGTGGTGTTACTTAAAGATCAGTCCTTTATATCCTCTGCTTCTCTCTACGTATCCCCCTTTAGCAACTGTATTCACTCCTATATCTTCAGTTTTCACATCTATGAAAATAACTCACATTTCTATGGTCCTTTAAATTTTTCAAAGTATATATCTCACCTTATGAAATAGGAGGGAAAGATCATTATTCCAATTTTCCAAATGAGGAAACTAGGACTCAAAAAGTTAAGTGATTGGGGCAGAGCCAAGATGGCAAAAGAAGGGAATTGTTCCCCAAACCCCTCTAAATATCTTTTAAAAGTGACTCTAAACAAATTCTAGAGCAGCAGCACCTATAAAAAGACAGAGTAAAACAAATTTCCCAAGACAACTTGGAAGGTTGGCAGGAAAGGTCTGTTACACCAAGGTGAAAGAGGAGCACAGGTCCTAGCAAACCTGGACCAGGCCTTGGGAGAGAATGAATCAGCAGTGGCAGCAGCAGCTGCTACTTTTGGAACTTTCAACCCACAGATGATAAGGGGGTTAAACAACTGGTCAGAAGGAGATTACAGAGGTCTTTTTCGTAGCACTAGGGCAGGACTCTGATGCTTTGCCCATATTTGGATCCAGGTGGCAGTCCTGGGTGGTCATCCTAGGATGAGAAGGATCATTGGCACAGCAGAACTGGTGGCCACAGTGGAGGGGGAGAGGACACTCCTCATAGTTCAGGGCAGAAAATAGTGCTTTTGGTCAATTACAGACCAGAGCATAGGCCAGGAGAGTAGTAAACACCTATCCTTAGATCATACCACCTTGGAAGAACTGAAAATTTACAGGTCCCTAGAATAATCTCTGAAAACAGCCACAAAACCTCTGCAACTTAGGACAGCTTACCCTCCACTTGGAAACAGAGTCCTACCCTAAGTAAGAGTTAAAAATTCAAATAATAGGCTGGGAAGATGAGGGAAAAAAAAAACAACCTCTGACTATAGAAAGTTCCTATGGCAAAAAGGAAGATCAAAACGCACACTCAAGAGAAAAAAACAAAATCAAAGCTGCTATATCCAAAGCCTCCAAGAAAAATATGGATTAGTCTCAGGCCATGGAAGAGTTCAAAAAGGATTTTAAAAATCAAGTAAGAGAAGCAGAGGAAAAATTGGGAAGAGAAATGAGAGTGATGCAAGAAAATCATGAAAAATGAGTCAATATCTTGGTAAAGGAGAAACAAAAAAATATATACTGAAGAAAATAATACCTTAAAAACAGACTAGACCAAATGGTAAAAAAAAAAAAAAAGGACAAACAGCCAATGAGGAGAACAATGCCTTAAAAAGAAGAATTGACTAAATGGAAAAGGAGGTCCAAAAGCTGACTAAAGAAAATAATTGCTTAAAAATTAGAATGGAGTAAACAGAAGCTAATGACTTTGTGAAAAAATCAAGAAACAATAAAACAAAGCCAAAAGAATGAAAAAATAGAAGAGAATGTGAAGTATCTCATTGGAGAAACAACTAACCTGTAAAATAGATCCAGGAGAGATTTAAAAATTATTGGACTACCTGAAAGCCATGATAAAAAAGAACCTAGCTGCCATATTTAAAGGAATTATCAAGGAAAATTGCCCTGACATTCTAGAACCAGAGGGTAAAACGGAAATTGAAAGAATCCAGTAATCACCTCCTGAAAGATATCCAAAGATGAAAACTCCCAAAAATATTATAGCCAAATTCCAGAATTCCCAGTTCAAGGAGAAGATATCACAAGAAACCAGAAAGAAACAATTCAAGTATTGTGGAGCCAAAATCAGGATAATGTAAGATTTAGCAGCTTTTACGTTAAGGAACTGGAGGGCTTGGAATATGATTCAATAGAGGGAAAAGGAGCTAGTATTACAACCAATAATTACCTACCCAGCAAAACTGAGCATAGTCCATGAGAGCAAAAAATGGATATTCAATGAGACAGAGATTTCAAGTGTTCTTAATGAGAAGACCATAGCTGAATAGAAAATTTGACTTTCAAATATGACTCAAGAGAAGCATAAAAATTATAAACAGGAGAGAGAAATCATAAGGGGCTTATTAAAGTTAAATTGTTTACATTCCTACATGGGAAGATGAGATTTGTAACTCATGAACTTTTCTCATTATTAGGGAAGATATACACGCATACATACATACATACATACATACAGAGTATATATAGACAGAGGGCACAGGTGTGAGCTGAGTATGAAGGGATCATATCTATAAAGCAAAATTAAGGGGTGAGAGAGGAATATACTGGGAGAAACAGAAAGGGAGAGGTAGAATGAGGTAAATTGTCTTACATAAAAGAGGCAAGGAAAAAGCTTTATAGGGGAGGAAAGGGGGCAGATGAGGGAGAGTGAGTGAACTTTACTCTCATCAGCATTGGCTCAAAGAGGTAATAACATTCACACTCAAATGGGTATAGAAATATATTTTACCCTACAGGAAAGTAGGGGGGAAGGGGATACAAGAATGGGCAGGGCAGATTGGGGGAGGGGGCAGTCAGATGCAAAATACTTTTGAGGAGGGACAGGGTGAAAGGAGAGAGAGAAATAGAATAAACAGGGGGCAACAGGATGGAGGGGAATACAGTTGGCAACAGTAACTGTGAAAAAAATTTTGAAGCAAGTTTCTCTGATAAAGGCCTCATTTCTCAAACATATAGAGAACTGAGTCAATTTATAAAAATGAGAGCCATTCCCCAACTGACAAATAATCAAAAGATATGATCAGTTTTTTGATGAAGTAATCGAAGCTATCTATAGCCATATGAAAAAATACTCTAATTCACTGTTGATTAGAGAAATGCAAATTAAAATAATTCTGAGATACTAATTCATATCTATTAGATTGGTTAATAGGACAGCAAAGAAAAATGACAAATGTTGGAGTGGATGTGGGAAAATGAGACATTAATGCACTATTGGTGGAATTGGGAACTGATTCAATCATTCTATAGCACTATTTGGGAATATGGCCAAAGAGCTATAAAACCATGCATACCCTTTGAGCTAACAATATCACTACTAGGTCTGTATCCCAAAAGAGATTTAAAAAAAGGAAAAGGACCTATATGTACATTTTTATAGTAGCTCTTTTCTAGGGGCAAAGAATTAGAAATTGAAGGGATGCCCATTAATTGGTGAATGGCTGAACAAATTGTGTTGTGTGATTATGATCGAATACTATTTACTCTAGGAAATGATGAGCAGGATGCTCACAAAGAAACCTGGAAAGACTTGTATGAGCTGATGGAAAGTGAAATATACTATGTACAAAGTAGCAGCAATATTATAGGATGATCAGCTGTGAATGACTTAGCTATTCTCAGCAATACAACCATCCAAGACAACTCTGATGCACTTATGAAAAATGCTATCCACCCCCAGACAAAGAACTGACGGTGTCTGAATGAAGATTAAAGCATATTTTTTTTTACTTTCTTGATATTTGAAGGGTTTTTTGTCTATGTTTTCTTTCAAAACATGACTATTATGGAAGTGTTTTTTTTTCATGACTACACATGAATAACCTATATTGATATGTTTGCCTTCTCAATGGAGGGGGTGGGGGTGAGAAGGCAGGAAGGAAGAGAATTTGGAAACTAAAGTTTTAAAAATGAATGTTAAAAATTGTCTTATATGTAATTTGCTAAAAAATGAAGTATTAAATAAATTAAAAGAAATAAAAAAGTTAAGTGATTTACCCAAAACTTAAATGATTTACTGATTAGATGTTAGATACCCATTACGTTTTTGAAGCAGAATTCAAATCTAGATCTCTTGGCTCTAGATCTAATACTTTTTCCCATTATGCTAAGATTGCTATTCTAATGGCTCCCAAATGTAGTTCTCCATTTATTGACCTTTCTTTTGAGATGTAGACCTACATTTCTAGCTTTTCATAGACCTTATGACCCTGAATACCACAACAGCTTCAAAAGTTGGGAATGTCCACAACCGTCCCCATTGTCCTGATGTTTTTAAAATTAACTCTTGTTTGAGTCAGAACTACACACATAAATATGTATAAATATGCACATATGAGTATATATGTATCCTATATATCTTACATACATTTATTTACACATATTTGTGTATATATATACATATATAAATAATATCACTAAAGATATGAGATGGAAATAAACTTGACATTAAAATAGACATTAAAAAAGAGACTAGGGGCAGCTTGGTGGTGCAGTAGATAGAGCAGTGGCCCTGGAGTTTGGAGGACCTGAGTTCAAATGTGACCTCAGACATATAACACTCACTAGCTGTGTAACTCTGGCCAAGTCACTTAACCCCAATTGCCTCACAAAAGAAAAAAATGACTCTCTCTTGCAAATGATTCCCAAGGACATTTTACTTAGTAACAAAGAATATTAATTGACACATTTTCTAAAACTTTTCTCTATGAAATTTAAGATGAGTTGGGTCTCAGAGCTTTAAATACACAAAGCACTTTAAAATTATGCATAAGAATCTCAGTTGATCCATTTTAAAAGCCTCTGCATTAGAATATTACTGCCTAATAGATTTCATTTTTAATACATTTTAATTATACAATCATTTTTTTTTTTTGCCTTTATGGTTAGTGTTTACCCTTTCATGGTTTTTAGTTTTCAGTGATGCAATATTGTTTAAGTGGGGGAAGTACTAAGTTTGTCTTTGGGGTTGGCAATGGTGCAAACACTTAATAATAACAATAGCTAACATGTATATGGCACTTACTGTGTGCCAGGCGCTGTACTAAACACGTTACAATAATTATCTCATTTGATCCTCACAATGGTCCTGTGAGGTAGGTACTATAATTATTCCCATTTTACAGATGAGGTAATTGAAGCAAACAGACATTTAAGCAACTTGTCCAGGGTCACATAGCTAGTAAATGTCTGAGGCTGGAATTAAAAATGATTCTTTATGACTCTTGGCTTAGCCCTCTCTCCCCTGAGCCATCTAGCACTCCATACAGTTTTGAAGAAATGTGGTTTTCAATAAAGTTTTTTTTTAATTTATCCAAAATAAACCATCATTCTAAGAAATAGAACAAGAAATATATTCTACCTGTTCCAGTTAAATCCTTGGCTCATAACCTAGTGCTTTTTTGGCATAGATATGTGCATTAATGTATATTAAGGCCATTGACAGTGGTTTGTAGTATACGTTCAAGGGAATAAAGAATGACATTAGGAAGGAGGCTAATGTGATAATACAGGTGAGAGCTAATATAAGGACCTAAACCAGAGTAGTGGCACTGGAAATGAAGAAGGGGCAGAAATTAGATGCTTTATTGACTGATGAATTTTTGAACATCTCAGGCTGGTTGGTTGTTGTCCTTCGTTCTAGAAGAGGACCAAAGTGACACCACAATGCAAGTTTCAGTGTGTCTGACTGTGGCTAATCAGACCAATACGAGCTCAGAATGTTCTACCACAGGTCGGGCACAAATAGTCCATGTGAACATTTGGGATGGGTTCTCTAAATTTGTGCATCTTGCATTTCTTTTGAGTGAATTCTGCTTTGCTCAGAGCACAGCACCTTCTCTGATGTGGACACATCATGCTGAGAGGTCCTGTGGCAGTGTCTTCCATGTTACACAATCAATTCCAAAGTTTTTAAGAGAAATCTTGAAAGTGTCCTTATATCTCTCCTTCTGACCACCATATGAATGCTTGCCCTGTGTGAGTTCTTCATAAAGTAGTCTTTTTGACAAACATACATTTTGCATTCGAACAACATGGCCAGCCCATAGGAGTTGTGCTCTCGCAGAGTCTGAATGCTTGGCATTTTAGTTCAAGAAAGGACCACAGTGTCTGGTATCATATTCCGCCAGATGATCTTCAGAATCTTCATAATCCCAATTCAAATGGAAGCAATTCAGTTTCCCGGCATGTTGCTGGTATATTGTCCAGGTTTTGCAGGCGTACAACAACGAGGTTAGAACAATGGCTCTGTAGACCTTCAGTTTGGTAGGCAACCTAATATCTTCTCTTTCATACTTTCCTTCAGAGCCTCCCAAAACTGAAGTAGCTCTGGAATTGTGTGTGCCAATCTCATTATCAATGTGTATATCCCTGGAAAGTACGCTACCAAGGTAAGTGAACTTATCCACAGCATTCAAAATTTCTCCATTTGCTGTAACCAAAGGTTTCACATATTGATGGTATGGTGGTGGCTGATGGAGCACCTGTGTTTTCTTGGTGGTGTTAGGCCAAAATTAGCACTAGAAGCAGAGAATCCATCTATACTTTGTTACATCTCAGTTTCAGAGGCTACATTGAGTGCACAGTCATCTGCAAACAGAAAATTATGCACCAACACTCCCTTCACTTTGGTCTTGGCTTATAGCATTTTCAAGTTGAAGAATTTACCATTAGTGTAGTAGCTAACCTTGACGCTGTGCTCATCCTCATTGAAAGCACTTGATAACATGGCTGAAAACATCATGCTAATAAGCATGGGAGCAAGCAGACAGCCTTGTTTCACTTCATTGGTGACTGGGAAAACACAAGAGCATTCTACATTATCCAGAAGCCAGGTAAGCATGCCATCATGAAATTGATGTACAATGCTTATGAACTTTCTGGGCAACAAAATTTTGAAATAATTTTCCATAAACCCACATAACTGACAGTATTAAAAGCCTTGATCAGATCTACAAACATTGTGCATGCACCTCTGTTCTGCTTCTGGAGTTTTCATGCAGTCAACACCATATCAACTGTTCTTTGGCTCTTTCTGAAGCCACACTGGCTGTCAAGTAGATGACCATCTTCCAGGTGAAGGACCAGCCTATTAAGGAGGACTTTAGCAAGAATCTTACCAGCAATGACTAAGAGAGAGACTCACCCATGATTGTCACAGGGCAATCTATTTCCTTTACCTTTATAGAGATGGACAATGGAGGCATCCTTGAACTCCTGAGAGGATAACCTCTTCTTGCCATATAACCTTGAAAATTTCTTTCAGCTTTTAGATGAGCAACAGACCCCCTACTTTGTAAATCTCATCTAGAATAGAATCAGCACCAAGTGCTTTGCCACACAAAAGGAGCCTAATGGCATTCAAAACCTCTTCTTTAATTGGAACTTCAGCTAGGGGGGGATTGACTTCAATCTGAATTAAACAGGCAGTAGCCTCAGCACTGATTGATGATGGTCTGTTGAGAACACTATGGAAGGGTTCAGCCCATCTTTCTAGGATCATATCCTTATGACTAATCAGTATGGTTCTATCAGCACTGAATAGTTGAGGTACACCATAGATCTTTGGCCCATAAATAGCCCTTAGGGGATCATAAAAGCACTTTGAATTGTTACTATCACCATAAAACTGAATTTCATCTGCCTTCTCACTGAGCCAAGAATCCTGCACCTCTCTAAGCTTTGCTTGTATTTTACTTTTGATGAATTAAATGCTACCTTCTTAGAGATGGATGAACTGCTGGTAAACCCTGTGGAATTCTTGTTTTTCACGTAGCAGCTTCTGAATTTCCCCATCATTTACGTTAAACCAGTCTTGATGTTTGCAAGTGTTCTGACCCAGATGAATAAATGCAGTGTTATATACCAGCTCACTGAAAGCTGCCCAATCCTTTTCTGCTCCACTGTTGCCAACTGTGTGTTGGCTCAACTTTCCCTCCAAGATAGCAACAAATGGTAACCTCTCAGAGAAGAGCTCTAATCTATTGAATTCTTCTGGTAGTCATTTTGCTGTGGGGACACTGCCTTTGTTAAATACAAAATATTTAGAACGGAGAGGATAAGTCTATGATCAACCCAGCACTCTGCCCCACACATTGCCTTCATCACTGTCACATCCTGCCTGTCTCTTCTCCTTACAGTCACATAGTCTATTAAATGCCAATGTTTGCTGCAAGAGTGCATCCACAAAGTTATAATGCATTTAGAATGCATTGGAAATGCAATGGAAGACAATGTTGTTGATGAGAAGGTCATGAGATGCACAAGTCTTCAGTAATAAGTGACCATTGCTATTGCTGTTTCCAACTCAATTCCTCCCTAGGACTCCCTGCCAAGTCTGGTAGTCTGAGCCTAGGCTAACATTAAAGTCACTCATAATTATAAACTTGTCCTTTTTTGGCACATTGATGAAAAGAGTCTCCAGGTCTTTATAAAATTTTTGTTTAAACTTATCTGGGTTAGTCACGGAGGGAGCATAGACATTAGTGATGGTGGCATGATGTTTTCCTGTAAATGGCAATCACATTATCATGAGCTTGTCATTCATTCCTTTTGGTAGGCATATAAGTTTGTTGACTAGATTAGTTTTAATTGCAAAACCTACACCAACTTCATGCGGCTCCCCTTCACTGTGGCCACTTGAGAAAAATGTGTATCCATCTCCATCTTCAGTTAGCTGGCCTTCATTTGCCAGCCTTGTTTCACTCAGGGCTGCTATTTGGATGTGATACCTGCTGAGTCCTCCAACAAGACCTGTTTGTCTTTCAAGTCTATTGGATTTTGTGCTGTCTATAAGCATGTGCGCCTTTCATGTGTCAATGGTGAGTAGAATCATCTTTGCAGACATTTTTGTACCTTTTTTGTGTTTTGATGACAGAGTGGCATTCCCCACCTGCCAGGTTGGGTAAGCAGACAATTTTTAGAGCACCTTTTCTAGCTCCTTCCTCACACCAGGAGGTGAGCAGTGTTATCCTTAAAAGGCTGCTCAGACCCCCAAGGGGCTGCCAAACCCCACTGCTGCTTCCTGTGGGAAAACAATCTTATGGTCTGGGCCTCTTGTGTTCAGGATTGTGACTACAGCTCCCAGTGTATCCACACCTACTGCTTCATTACTTGCCTGTTACCACAGGACTTTGAGATAGGTAAAATGATGGGTGATATCTTGATTCATGCATAAATTGGATTTAAGTGAGGCAGAGTCGCACGAAGTTGTCAACCTCAATCTCTTCTCCAGAGTTATCACAGTCTAATGGCAGGACAGAATCAAGATGACTGGTGATGGCTCAAGATTCAGTGGATGACCTAGTGTCTTCGATGTCTAACCAAGCTCTAAGCACTCCATAGCTCCTGCTTCAGCTGCCTTCATAGCCACTGGAACAAATTGTTCTCATCCACCCATTCTACTAGGGGAAATCTTCACATACTTGGGGTAGACACCCCCCTAATTCACCAACAGGAAGAGAATTGAGTGAACAATAGTACAAAGTTGGGAATAAGGAGGGAAGTATATCTGTGGATGAGTATGTATCTGTGCGTGTATAAGTGCCACTGGAGATAGAAGGGTCCAGGAAGCTAAGAGGGCAGTAAGGATATCTATTTAATCCAAGTGGAAGTTTTGTTCCCAGTGAATATCAGCCAAATAGACTAACTCTTATCACCCACCACTAGAATTGGAGTTCGTGGGAAGCTCTACTCCTTAGCAAGGCAAATCATTTTACCCATACAGGTAATCCAATTTAATCTTGTCTCCTTCAAAAGATTTTCCCTTCTGTCATTTCTACTCTATTTGATTTCTCCCTTCCTATTGTTTGCTTTCCTATTGCCTACAAACTTTTCTATGTCTCCCCAAACCTGAGAAACACTCCCTTGATCTTTCCATCTCCACTATCATGCTATAGTTCTTCTGCCCTTTTTGGTTAAATTGTTTGAGAAAGTCATCTACAATCAATGCCTCTACTTCTTTTCCTCTCATTCTCTTTTTAACCTCCTATAGTCTGACTTTTGACCTTATTATTCCCTTCAAATTGTTCTGTCCAAAGTTACCAACCACCTCCTAATTGCCAAATCCACTGGCCTTTTCTCAGTCCTCATTTTTATTGACATCTCTGCAGCTTTTGACACTAATGATCAACCTCCTCTCCCTGATACTCTTTTCTCTATATTTTCTGAACACTCTTCTCTCCCGGTTCTCCCCGTAACTATCAAACTGCTTCTTCATAGTCTCTTGGTCAGATTCTTATCCAAGTTTAATCCATTGATTGTAGGTGTCCCATAATTCTCTCTCCTGGGCATTCTTCTCTTCTCCCACTATAGTACTTCACTTAGTCATCTCATCAGTTCCCATGGATTTAATTAACATCTCTATGCTGATAATTATCAAATATACATAGCTTATCCTAACTTTTCTTTTTATGTCCAGTCTCACATCTCCAAATGACTTTTCAGATATCTTGAAATGAATATCTCGTAGACATCTTAAAAAGACATCTTAGAGTTCACCTTAAAGTCAACATGTCAAAAATTGAGGTCATTGTCTTTCCCCTTAACCCTGCTTTTTTTCTAGATGTCTCTATTACTGTGAAAGGCATCACCTCCTCCCAGTCCCTCAAGCTCATAACCTAGGTGTCATCTTTAACTCCTCATATATTTCACCCATCTATATCAAATTCTGTTTCCCCTCATTACCTCATGTTTGGACTATTGCAAGACCTTGCTTGTGGATCTACCTGCCACAAGTCTTTCCCTGCTCCAATGCATCACACATTTGGCCAGGAAAGAGATTTTCCTAAATCATAAGTATATCAGGCCATATCACTCCCCTACTCAATAAAATTAGGTGACTCATCATCACATCCAGGATCAAACACAAAAATCTTCTGTTTGCAGTGTAAAACCCTAAATCTACCTCTCTATAATTTTCTAATCTTCTTATGCTTTACACAGCCTGCCCTCCAATCCTCAATCCAATGATTAAGATCCAAAGCTCTTCCACAAACAAGGTATTCCATCTTGTAACCCTGGGCATTTTCTCTGGATGGCCTCCGTTCCTAAAATGTTGTCCCTCCTTCCCTGGATTTCTTCAGGTCTCAACAAAATTCCCACTTTATACAGGAAGCCTTTCTCAACACCTCTTAATTCTAGTTATTTTTTTGTGCTAATTACTTCTTATTTATCATGTGTATACTTTTTTTGTACATATTTTATTTACTTGTTGTCTCCTCCAATTAGAATGTAAGCTCTTTGATGACAAGGACTTTCTTTTGCTTCTTTTTGCCTCCCAAGAATTTAGGAGAGTGTCCAGCACATAGAAGGAGCTTAATAAATGCTTATGGACTACCTGTATCACTCATAGGGGCAGCTAAGTTGCACAGTAGATAGAGCTGTGGACCTAGATTTATCTTTCTGAGTTCAAATCTGGCCTCAGACACTTATGAGTTGTGTGACCCTGGGCAAGTCATTTATCCCTGTTTGCCTGGGGATCATCCATCTTGCTTTTTTTTGTGCAACATCAGATTTAATACCCATGTAGACAAAATACTTTTTTTTATAGCTATAGACTGAACTGAGCCAGTCTATTCATCACCAATTTGGGGAATTGATCCCTGTGACTTGTGGCAAAAGAATTCAGATGGATTTCCAATCTATTTCCTTTACTATTATTAGAAAACTGTAATAAGTGTGTCTTACTCACCAAAGACTTTTATCTTCAGTGTCATACATCTAGCTCATAGCAGAGTTGAGCATAGTACTAAGGTTTTCTAAATCCCGGTACAAGGTTTCAAGCATTCCTTATGAAAAAAAAAATTCAAGACTTTTACATCAAAGAAGAGGGAAAAGTTTAGCCTCAGAAAACTAGTTACGGTTTAAAAGCTTGAGGTTAGACTCCCATCCTCCCTCTTCCTATCATTAGATACAATGGTTTAAAGAAATCTATTTGTGAATTAAGACATAAATCTAGACAGTGCATATAATATTTAGATAATTAGAGCTAGAAAGAGAATCAAGAAAAATATGAAAGAAAAAAATGTTTTTATAAGTTTATAGCAACTGACATTGGGGAAACAATTGGTAGGCGAAGAGAGAAAAAAATGTACATGAGCAAAATAATTGAAAAAATCACGAGGGAGAAAATTATGACAACTTCACCAGAAAAAGTCCATTAAAATCACAATCCATCAGATATGCATCTTCAGGACACTAGCTGTTGCTTTAATTTATTTTGAAACATGAGGATGTTATAGCTGAAAGCATATGAATTAACTAGACTAGTCAAAAGATAAGGGTGTTTTATTTCTCCAAAATTGCATGAGTTTATTAAAGTCATCTTTATGCCACAGACATCTACAAAGGCATACAAGTTGAAGAGAGGGTACATACACACATGCACACACACACATATGCTGAAGAATGATATTTCTTCAAGTTGGAGTTTTATTTTGTTTAGTTTTCTGCTCTCAAATATTTTCACCTCTTCTGATGACCCTTGTCCCCCTTCCACAACATGCAAGATATAGACACATGTACACATCTTCTGAGATGTGGTGAAAGGAAGGAAAAGATGAAAGAAACATTGTTCTATAATTGATCAGATCTTGTTTATCCAGTAATCTTGACAGACAGAAAAACAAAAAACAAAACAAAACAAAAAAAAAAAACAACAACATCATCATGAAGGCTGATAGTTAATGGCACGGGACTTACAGAAAATATAGTAAATAAAGTTTTGGTCAAGATAAGAAAATATCCTCCCCTTGTCCTTGTAAGTTTTTCAATCATTTGTTTTTCACTTCTACTCTGTACCTTTCTCCAAGTTATATTAGTAGAAGTGAAACCATCCAGAAAACACTGTAGTTGCTGCTGTTCTGAACATCTGTACCACTCACATTTTTTGGCTGCTAATAGACAATATTCATTGACAGAGCTTTTCTTCACATGTAATGGGGACAGAAAACTCCTCTCAGCAAAACAGGCAAGTGCCAACACTGCAATCTCTAGTCCTTTTTCATAAATTGAAAGAAGCAACTGCAACCATTCTGACCAATGGCAATCATAAAGGTTTCAGTACAATTTAATGGAAATTGAAGAGTCAGGAAAACCAATGTCTTACATTCAGTTCTGCCATTAATTTGGCAATATGGCCTTGTGTAATCCACTTAACAGTTCTGAGCCTCAGTTTCTTCACCTGTACAATGAACAGGATGGACTACGGATTCTAAAATTCATTCTAATTCTAATAATTTATTAGCTGATAATAGTAAAAGTCTAGGGTAATTTACCCAGCCTTTATAATAATATTTGTTGGACCAGTTCTAAAAAGTGTGTAGAAAGGTATTCTGATTCTATTCCCTCCTACGAAGGCATGATTATGCTCCATTATGCAATACGACTGGAGCTCTGATCACTGTCCTTAAGTGTATTATATTTATATTGTGATATGATTAAGTGAATAATAATGGCTTACATTTGAACAGTACAAGAATTAATTTTTTTTCACAAACAATGAAATAATTGTTTAATTTAACACTATCCAAAACCAATGTAGAGTTAAAGAGGAAAAAAGGATGAAGATGAGGATGAACGGTTACCATAAAATATGCCCCCTTCCATTTTTTTTTTTTTTTTGACCATTCATCGTGCAGAATTTTCCTTGGCTTTGAACTTGTTCTTAGTAAATGAATCTATTCCTAATTAGCTTCATAGATCCCTTACTTTATGGATTTCTGATTTTGATTTGTTATTCTCTTTGATCCCTAGAACAGGACATCAGTTCTTACCATTGATTCTACACTCTCGTACTAGCTGTTTCCCCATCAGAAAAGAAGAAGATACAGTCATATCATAGGATCATAGATTCAGAGCTGTAGAAGAGCTTAAAAGTTTCCTTTCTCAAATCCTTCATTTTACAGATGAGGAAACCAAGTCCCAGAGAAATTATATGCCTTGTCCAAGGTCACAATGAGAGTAAGTCACAGAGTCAAGATTTGAATTCATGTCTTCTGATTCTAAATCTAACATTCTTTCCAACATAGCAAGATGATTTGCTTTACATTCACACAAACACACACATCCTTTCTCTCAACAATGGTGTTAACTATTTACTACCCTTTGCAAGAAACAATGGCTCCAGGTACAGAAAATGAAAACAAAGAGAAAAAAAAACACAATTACCACAGACATCATAGTCCAGGCTTAGAGACTGATCAGAGTAACATCACAATCAACTTGATGAGGTACCTTTTCTTTTGGACTTTCATTTTCTCTATGGCATCTTGGAATCAGGGAATTTTAGAATTTGCAAGGTACCATTGTCCATATAGTCCAACCCATATTCAAGGGCATGAATATGTCCATTGGTTCCTCCTTGAGAAAATTAAAGACATACACTATACTTTGAGACCTTGTTGACCCTCTTAACATTTCAAGGATGATGAATCAATAAGTCTTAGTGACATATTGATTGGCTTATGCTAAGACTATAAATAAGAATTGTAATTGCGAAAGCAACCATTCTTCTTCCCTGAGATTCAGTGAGAAAGACCTAAACACAGATGAGCACCAAGAGCAGACCTTGAGGGAATGGTAAGTTTTAGCATCAAAAGATCTGTCCTCCCTAACATACATACATATGCCAGGGTAGTATTGGAAATTTTATGGCAGAGGCATAATGCAATTGTGCATATTCTGTCTCTCATGTCAGAAGCAAGTAGGTGGTACAGTGGGTAGACTAGTGTTGGTCCTGGAGTCAGGAAGACTCAACTTTGTTACTTCAAATCTGGCCTCAGACACTTACCAGCTGTGCACCCCTGGACAAGTCATTAAACCATGTTTACACTAGTTTATTTATCTGTAAAATGAGAGGGAGAAAGAAATGGTAAATTACTGCAATAATTTTTGCCAAGAAAACACCAAATGGGGTCATGAAGAGTCAGACATCACTGTAAAACTACTGAGCAACCTCTTCCATGTCACAAGAGGGGATTAGAGTTACTGGACCCAGACATGGAAAAACAATATTACTGGTATGTTGAAGTTTTACATGTTTTCAAACAATGGCCCCAGAAGAGTGACCTATATAGCCAATTGATTAGAATTCCGATCCACAGCCTTGTGGAATAGTGTTGAGACTTCAGATATTTAGTCTTAGAGACTGACAATAGCAATATCTTGGAGGAAAGAAATGTTGAATAAAGTTTCAGAGTTAAAAGAGCAAAAGGTCTCCACCAGGATATGAAGAAGCAAAAAACATGAATTTTACCCTCTTCTACTAAGAGTTAATCAGAAAATATAGGGCCTTCTAAAGCCTAAGTTCATTTCCCTTCCCATAAAAGTCCAGACCCTGAGATATTCCTGTAAATACTGATGTATGTATATGTCTGTAGAGGTATATATGCTCACAAAGAGATCAAGTCTCACTTCTCTCAGGTCACTTTGGTAGCAACAGCAGTATATCCCACTGGAAGTTCTTTACCCCTAAGCATGGGTCTCTAGACTTCCTACTTTGAAAGCAAAGCAGTAGGCACTGAGAAAAGGTAAAGAGCTTTCTCCAAGTTGACCTTACCAAGAGCAACTACCTGACAGCCCTTCTGGATTATAGGACAGGCATGACCCACATTGTTTGAGAGGTAGACAGGCCAGGCTCAAAAGTGAAGAAAAAGGAAGTTGTCAAGGCTATTGTCATTGTGGAGAAGCTACCTATGGTCACTGTAGGCATCATGGGCTGTGTGTGAACTCCCTCAGGTCTCCACACTTTCAAAACCATCTTTGCTGAGCACATCAGCAATGAGTGTAAGAGGTGATTCTACAAGAACTGGCATAAGTCCAAAAGGAAGGCCTTCACTAAGTATTGCAAGAAGTGGCAAGAATGATAACTATAAGAAAGCAGTTGGAGATAGACTTCAACAGCTTGAAGAAATACTGCCAGGTGACCCAAGTCATTGCCTACACCTAGATGGGCTTGCTCCTCTAAAGCAAAAGAAGTTTCACCTGATGGAGATACAAGTAAATGGTGGCAGCATGTCTGAGAAAGTGGACTAGGCCTGCAAGAAGTTGGAACATCAGGTATCTGTATCCACAGTGTTTGGGAAAGATCAGATGATTGACATCACTGGAGTGACCAAGGGCAAGGGTTAAAAAGGTGTTATCATCTGCTAGTACACAAAAAATCTGCCCCCTCCCCCAAAACCCACCATGGCTTGTATAAAATAGCTTGTATGGAGCTTGGTATCCTGCTCACTTGTGGCCTTCTCTGTGGCTTAGGCTGGTCAGATTGGCTACCATTATCACAGAGATCAATGAAAAAAAATCTACAAGACAGCCAAGGCTACAAGATCAAGAGTGGAAAATGGATCAAAAACAACACATCACCCAATTGTGACCTGGGTAATAAGAGCATTAATCCTCTGGGAAGCTTTGTCTACTATGGTGAAGTGACCAATGACTTTATCATGCTGAAGGGCTGTGTTGTTGGAACCAAGAAGCATGTCCTCACTCTGTGAAAGTCTCTGCTGGAAGGTTAACCATCACCTTATGGAGAAGATTGAGTTGAAGTTTATTGACACTATCTCTAAATTTGCTATTGGCCAGTTCCAGACTGTGAAGGAAAAGAAAACTTTCATGGGACCACTAAAAAAAAGATCCTGTTGCTAAAGAAGCTGCCTAATGTTTCCAGACAAATTTTGAGCCAGTGGATTTTCAATAAGCTGAAATTATTTTCAAAAAAAGAGACAGAGAGAGACAGAGACAAAGACAGAAAGAGAGAGGGGGGGAGAGAGAGAGAGAGTGAGTGTGAGTCACGTAGTCAAGAGTTGAACTCATGTCTTTTGACTCCAAATATAGCATTCCTTCCACCATAACAAGATAACCTGTTTTATATCCATACAAACATTACCAACAATGGTGTATATTATATCTACTAGAAAAATATGTAGATTATTATCAACTGTATAAAATCCTTTGAATTCTCTACATGGGTACATGTATCCCTGTGTGTGTTGGTGTTTTATATTTTCTGTGGGGAGAAACATAGGGTGTTCTCTATTCTTTATGCATTGACTTTTCATGAAATTTGGGGACCCTTTTATTTATATCAGAGGAATCTTAAAGGTAATTTGATGTGGTGGGACAAAAAAGTTCTCAATCTTGAGTTAGAGGAGCTGGGTTCAAAATTCTGACTTTTCAAATATTATAAGCTTATAAAAATCATTCAGCCTTTTGGGCCTTAATTTCCCCATCTATAACATGACAGAGCTGGACTATCAGCCTGAGATGCCTAAGATCTCAGAAATACCTTTTCAGATCCACTTCTGTGAGTCTGTGTTCTGAGTATACTAAAATGAACTCTGGGTATGAGGGAAAAAATATAAAGGGAGAATCTAATGTTATTTTTTCTGAAAATTTCCCTGTAAATTAACAATCCATCTAAAGAAGTCTGGAACTTGGGATTCTGGGGCATAATATTACACTTGCAAAGAAAAATGAAAGGGTGAAAATTCAGGAGAGTCTACTATTCAATAGAGATATATTAGGCCCTTATAAGGAGTGGAAGAATAGTTTTAGAAGCAAGTAAAGGCAAATGAAAGACCCACCAGTAGAAAACTCCAACTCCAAGATCAGTTAATGGGATGGATAGAGAACTTCCAAGAGTTTCTTAAAAAATGAAGTTGTTCACATATTTTCACCAATAAGAACTTCTAACAGCCCAGGACCAGGTAGCCTTTGTAGTATCATATCTGATGGAACAAGCTCACTGGTGATATAAGATTTACTTCCCTGGCAATAGCCCCCTAATGCATAATATGGAAAGATTCCTTTATGAGATCAGGCAGAATCCAGCTGAATCTGTGGGAACTGGAACAAATGGTTACACAGTTTGTGGGTTCAGGCAGTAACATGGAAATATGGCAGAGAATTTTGGGTCTGTTAGAACCATAAGGCAGAATTTATTTTTGCATTGACCTGTCTGGAGTGTGTGTGTGTATGTGTGTGTGCATGTGTTGCATGAACATGCAACATGTATATGTATTAGGTCTTTCCCACTCCTTCTGGAGATACTAGCTCAAGTAGAAGTAGTTACAGATCTACCAAAACTTACTTAGCAGTATACCCATATAGAGAAATGCCACAAGTTGTGGCAGAGCCACTTCAATTCCTCCAGCATTCTTTAAGCCTCCCTTCCATTAACATACATTCAGCATGGGAGATGGCATGAATTTTGGAGAAGACCAGGTTTGAATCATTTCCAACACATAGGTCCAACACACAAGCCAAATCTGAATGATTTGGTGATTACTATATAAATCATGTGTGATTGACTGTTTCACTTTTCTTGTCATGGACCCCTTTGTTAGTCTGGTGAGGCCTCTGGACCCTTTTTCATAATAATGATTTTAAGTACATAAAATAAATGTGGTGAGGGACCACTGTATGTAATGAGGAACAATGTTTACATGTAGCATGGGGGCATTGTTGTGTAGCTCAAAAGGAGGCAGAATAGACATTTCTAGCTTTTTTCCCCCAATCATTCTTCAAGGGAGACTTTAACTCCTGCCAGGACAGGTAGCAGGATGTGGAGGGAAGGGGCTGGCCACCATGTTCTTCTCATAGTGAGAGTGTATTACATTAAAATTCTATCTATTTGCTCCATTAAATATTGTTAGTCTAGGGGATATGCACAAACTTCTGATTGCTGTTGTTTTTTTTGGGGGGGGGAGGAAGGGACTTTCATAAAATGTACCATTTTATCAGTGAGGAAACTAAGGACTAGTGAGGTTAATTTCCTTGTCTAAATTGATGTCACTGATTAGTGGCAGAATCAGAACCAAAACCAAATAAATCCCCTCAATCCCATTATGTGTTTCACTATTCCATACTACTTCTAGGCCCTTATTTTTCCACCTTTTTGACTATTCACTTCTTTTTTTTCGTTTTTTTGTTAAAACCTATTGTATTTACATCTACAATAATCAACCGGTTGGAAGAAGCTCCAGTGAAATAAACTTCAATAATGGTTCACTGAATTCTGCTTTCTTTATGGTTTATGTGGTTTCAAAAACATCTCCCCAAAGAGCTCACAAGAATCCACATCTTTGGACTTATTTTCAAATATTAGTTTGCTTTCCTGTGTCTCAGGAAATGAGAAGCTGCCACCTCATCAAAGGAACTTTTGTCACTTGATAATTATCTGCTGATATTCATTTGTTCTAAAAGATCTAATGATTTCTGATGCCAGGTGTTACAGTGATTGAGACAAACCCAAGATGCAAAGAGTTTTCCTATCACTAAGAAGGAAGGGAATACAGTGCAATGTTGATATTACTTATAGAATTTGATTTGTTTCAGTTAAATGAGCTCTGCATGGGGTGATATTAAATACGTAAAGGATTCTTTGTCACTGAAACTCAGGCTTAAGTCAAGCAAATTGATTTCTGACATTTGGCTTATATTATTTACCTCAAATGCGTAGATAAACAGTTACCAATGAATTCTTTCTTAATGCCCACCTCATAGAATCTTAAAATTGAATGGAGCCTAGAGATTATACAGTCTAGCCTCCTTTTATGTACAGTATAAAATACCAGTAAGACATTCACAGACACTATAGATATGCTCTACACTAAATAAGGCTTTCCACATTCTGTAGGCATCAACTACTTCAAGCGTTGACATATTTTGGACCTCATAATTTATCAGGATGATTTCACGTCAAAGATAATAAACTTTGAACTCCTTCTCTTTCTCTCCCTGACTCTATATTTTTCATGCTATCTCTCTCTGCTCTCCTTTGTCTATCTCTTTTTGTTCTTCTGTCTTTTTAATGACTTTTTTAATCATCAGAGTATCCCACTCTTTCTGATGTCTACTCAAGCCCTTCATACTATCCCTGCTCCACAAAGTTACAAATAATTTCTTAATCAACAAATAAAATGTTACTTTCTGAGGCTTCATTTTTTTTGAGTTATCAGTGGCATTAAAACTACTGACCAGCTCTTCCTTCTTGGCATGATCTGCTGCCCAGGCTTCAATGACACTTCAAAGACTATCCTGGTTTCTCTCTTATCTCTTCTCCATTATTTTTATTGTCTCTCCTTAGCTTACTAAATTCATATTTTCTTCAAAATTACATTCTCAATTTCCTCTTTCACCCTTTAAATTCATGCCTTTGGGGATGCTACTTTCATAGCTTCATCTCTCATCTTCATATGTATTATCTATGACTAACTTAGTCAGTCAACAAGCATTTATGATCTGTGCCTAGCATAATGCTAAAAGCGAAGGATATGAAAAAGGGCAAAATTTATCTTTCCAGCTGTAACTTTATGTCCATGTTCTAGTTCTACATTTCTTTTGGCCTTCTGGATGTCCTTATAGCACAACAAACACAATTTGCCTCACAACATCTCCTTTTCCTCCCTATCATCTTCTCCACGAGATATTTCTAATCTTTAAATAATACTATCATTTTCAGAGTCATCTAGGCTTCAAATCTTTGAAACTTCTTTGACTTCCCCTGACCCTTGCCTGCCACTTCCAAATACTCACCAAATCTTGTCATTCTTCCTTTATAATGTATTATAATAACTATTAATTTATATAATTATAATATAGGAACTTCTGGGGATGTAGTCAAAATGATGGAGTAGAGGAAACATCTAAGCTTTCCTAGTAGTCCCCTCTAAACATCTTTAAAATAAAACCTCAATTCACAGTTCTGAAGTAGGAGAACCAACATTAACAGTATCAGAGTAAGACATTTTTCTTTCCTAAGACAACTTAGGAGGGTGGAAGGAGAAGTCTGTGATACTTGGTTGGGAGCTGACCCAGAAACTGCATGATGGCAATACCAGCTGTGAGGAGCAAGTATAGCGGCAAAAGCTCCAGGAGTTCTCAACACGGGGATGGTGAGATGATCTGGCAAATGGTCAGAAGACGTTTATAGGGGAACCCTACGCTACCGCTGGCAGCACGACATTATTTGACAACTCATTTGCCCATAGACATTTCTGGGTCACAGTTCCAGGGCAGAGAAAACTGTTTGCGATCACATAGGATCAGGAGCCCTAAGGAACAGTATTGTTTTCAGTCTGAAGTGGTAAGGACCAGAACGCAGATTGGGAGAAGAGCAACCACACACAACTCTACCCAGATCACACCAACTTCAAGCAATGAAAACTTTAAAGTTCCCAGAACTAACCCTGAAAAGAGAAGCATTCAGAACCTGAAATTTGGGACAATGCCCACCCCAACCCTACTAACAGAGCTGAACTTTAACATAAAGCTTAGAATTCAAGAGATAGGCTGAAAAATGAGAAAACAAAAAAAAATAGAACTTTACCATAAAAAGCTACTCTGGTGACAAGGAATGTCAAGAAACAAACTGAGACAAAGAAATAGTAAAACAAATATAAGCAAAGTATCAAAGAATATGTGAATTAGATATGTGCCACAATAATTCCTGGAAGAGCTAAAAATGACTTAAAAATCAAATAAGAGTAGTAGGAGAAAAATGAGGAAAAAGAGGCCAATGTAAGAAAAATATGAAAAGATCAATAACAGCTTGGTAAAAGAGAAACAAAAAAATCAAAGAAAGTAACATTAAAAAAAGAGAAAATTGTTCAAATGGAAAAAGAGGTACAAAACTTCACTGATGAAAATAATATTGTTCAAAAATTAAATTGGCCAAATGAAAAAGAGGTACAAAAGCCTGCTGAAGAAAAAAAGAAATTTAAATTAAAACTGGGCAATTAGAAGCTAAAAATTCCATGAGACATTCATCAAGAAACAAAAACAACACAAAGTCAAAAGAATAAAAAAAAGAAAAAAGAAAATTACTGACTTGGAATATAGATCAAGAAGATATAATTTAAAAATTCTTGGATTACCTAAAAGCCAGAATCAAAGAAAGAGCCCAGGCATATTTCTTTTTAAATTATTATGCATTTATTTCTAACATTGTTTTCTTTTAAAATTTTGAGCGCTAAATTCTTTACCTCCTTCCCTCCCCCTCCACCATCCACTCAGAAGGCAAGCAAATAAAATATGAATTATACATGTGAAACCATGTAAAACATTTCCACATTATTCATAGAAAAAATAAAAATGAACAACTTCCATTCTTATTCTCTTCTTCCTATCTTCTGAACATGTAGCTTGGGGTTCAGACAGATCTACCCTGGTATGAAGAAGTTTCTTATTTCTTTCTTCCATATCCCACCCCCAAGCTATGGTAGATGCTTGCATATGGCAATGAGAGCAGGTGTTCACCTAGTTGAGCCTCTAAAACTGAATCTCAAGATCTTTTTTTTTTTTTTATGTTCTGTATTTCTTTCCTTAAGCACAAGTGACAAAACCATTATCCTGAGATGGGCTTTTTTGACCTAGGAAGCTTAACTATGCACTAGACATGTCTGTAGTCACTTAAAGGTCTGGGTGGTGTGCAAGAGGAAATATTCCCTGTAACTACTACAATATTTCTCAAAGAAAATTATCACTAATAGTAAAATGAGTCCAAGTCACTCTGGCTTTTGAAAAGATTTGGACTTTGAGGGATTTGCCTGGACAGTTCAGAGCTGAGGATAAGGTAAAATGACTAATCAGAAAACCCACAAATTGTTTCTTTTTTTTATTTTAATACCAACTTTCCAAGAGAATATAACAGGAATTATGCATTACTCTTTCATATACTCAATCTACTTTGCATGTTGAATACTTTTCTAAAATGGACCCAGATAACCCCAATGGAAGAGACCCTACACATCATTCAAAACTAATCTTCAAAGATTCTTTGAGGCTTTAATGTGGGGATATAATGAAACAGGGCCAAATAGGGGAAAAAAAAAGGCTTACTTTTCTATTTGGAGTTCAGGCTCCCCCATAGAAACAGAATACCATCCACATGAATGCAAAGCCTTATAAGAGAGGCTGCCCCCACCTTCCTGCCATACAGTTTCATTTCCAAAGACAGCCATAACAAGGCAGTACTATAAGGAATGTTGGAGTTAAAAAAAAAAAAAAAAAACCTCAATTCTAGTGTGTGACTTTGCCATTAATTAATTGTCCATATGAATTTGAACCAGTAACAATTCTGTGTACCTCACTTTTCTCATTGGTGTAAGGAGAGAATAAAACTAAATGTTTGGAAATGTTCTTTTCAACTTTAAAATTCTATGATGCCACCTTATGTGTTACATCAGTGGTATCAAACACAAATGAAATAGATCCTCACGGGCCATATATTAATTTAGAAAAGCACAAATTAGGGACAGGTAGGTAGCACAGTGTATAGAGCACTGGCCCAGAAGTCAGGAGGACCTGAGTTCAAATCTAGCCTCAGACCAAACGCTTGACACTTACTAGCTGTGTGACCCTGGGCATGTCACTTAATCCCAATTGCCTAAAAACAAACAAACAAACAAACAAAAAGCACAAATTAACATTAGCCATGTTACATATTTATTTACTCTGTTAACATTTAATCTGGTTCTAGTCACATTGGAGAGTTTTGCTATGCCTAGGTCCTAGGCCATGAATTTGACAGCTCCTTTGGATAATAATTATGTTTATCTCAGCACAATTATGCACATAAGAACCTATTTTATTTGTGAACAATGTTGAAAATGTAAATGTAAGCCCCATGAAGGCAGAGACCTTGTAGTATACTTCTTTTGATCCCTAACACCCATCTCAATGACTCAGGAATGACTAGGCAATCAAAAAATGCTTAGTGTTAACAATGGGGGTGGTGATGATGATGATGATGAAGGTGCTATCAAATACTTGTTGATAGTCTATTAGAGATATAATTTAGAAGTTTTTATGTATTTTTCTCTTCTCACCAAACATTCTTTCGGCTGCCCCCACCTTCTGCTCCTGCCTCAGGCTTAGAGCTTTTAAAGTTTCTGAATTAATGCACATTCTTATGAACACAGAACCTAACACATATCCATCACAAATAGTTAACAAAGACACTGCACAGCAGGAATCCCTTAAGTACTGATTAGGAGCTGACTCACCTCTAGGGTAGATCTCTAAGGGTGCTTGGTCAGAGAGGTATAATTTTTAAATGACCAAACAGTCATTTTATACCTTGCATAAAGTGTGTATTATTAAACCATTTTATCTACACTGATAGTAGAGTGGGATACCAGAGTCCTTATTGACCTGGCATAAATCAGTGTGCACCTTAAACAAAAAGGACATTTGATTCTCTCAAAAGTAGTCTACAGTATTAATGGAGGCATAAACTCTCCCCTAAACTCACAGCTAATGAAGAGCCATTCACTTCAATAGGAAGCCTAATGAAATAAAAAGAATGGTCCTTAGGTTTGGAGACAAAAACCTGTGTCCAAGCCCTTGTTCTATCATTACCTAGAATTCTGAATTTTAGTGAGTTATTAAAACCCTTGCCTTTCTTAATATCTTTACTGAGTGCATCAGGGAATGGTTGTGATGATTGAATTAAATAAGGCATATAGGAATGTATTATAAAGTGTTACACAAACATATGAGATGTCTCCTGCATGTAAAGTATATAAATAAGAGGCATCCAATGAATAAATATGACTGTGTAATATGTATCAAGGAGTACAAAGATTAGTAGTTGGATCTTATTAGTGGTGAAGACACTGAGACATGTGCTTGTCAGTCAACCAGCACTTGGACCCTACTCCTTCATCACTATTTTACTTAGGAATGACTCTTTCAATATCTGAATCATGCATCCTTTTCCTTCCTATGTGCTAAGTCAATGAAGCCTCTGAGCAAAGTGTCAACACTTTAGTAAGCTGTTTAATTACTTAGTTAAAGGAAAGTTAAAATGTAAGTAATAGATATATGTATCTCAAAAGCAGTACCATCCTCAGGTCAGAATCTAGTTCTCCCTTTCTCATGCTGCATAATAAATGAGACATAAAATTAATGTGCTTAACATAAACCTTAGGACTTCTGCCAGGAACACGTAAGGATAATTGTGACACTTACTATAGTTATCAACAACTGGAAGCTGATTGGCTGCAGACATTTTGACCCTGTACTGCCTTCTGGCTCTCTATGTTGGCCTATCATTAGCTCAACTAGGCAGGAACTTCCTTACCTTATACCAGTTTTGGGAACCTGCAACCTCGATGCCACATGTGGCCCTCTAGGTCCTTGGGTATGACCTTTTGACTGAATCCAAACTTCACAGAACAAATCCCTTTAATAAAAGGATTTGTTCTGTAAAACTTGGATTCAGTCAGAAGGCAGCATATGGCATCGAGGCCTCAGGTTCCCCACCTCTGCCTTACACCAACCTCTGCTGTCACACTAAGGTCTGGTTCAGCTCTGAGTGTGCTAGAAAATCCAGACAGTCCCTGTTCTCAAGACAATCATATTCTATTTAGGGGAGAGAATACATTTAGGAAGGTCAGGTTCAGGGAAGTTTGAAATGCCCAGCAGTCTCAGGCAAATTGTCAGGGCAGGCAGTAAGACCAAGTGGACTTTGGGGAGCAAAAGGCCAATCCCTACTGGTAAGATGATAGTAGGCCCAAAAGTTCTAGTAGAGCAGAGACACAGGTTGCTTCAAGTTGGGGTAAGGATCAGGGAGAGCAACATTCCCTGGAGGTGGCATTCAGCTTCTGGTAGAAACTAGTTATATCCTGGGGTCAAGGCAGAAACCGTGCTTACTGAGCCCTTCAGTTGCTAGTTGGCTTCTAGATATTATGTGGAACTTGGGTAGAAGAGTAAAAGGAAGTAGAACAACCAATGTCATTTACAAAAGGCTGCAATATCCCTCTTCCCTCCAAAAGAAATTCCAACATCTATTTTACCACACTGAATTAAACTGATAAAAGCTTAACTGCTTTAGACACCTGTGAAACTGTTCGGCCTAATTTTTCTTTTCTTGTGTAATGATGCTTCGGCACATGCCCAGATCACCTGACATAGAGGCACTTGCTTGGGATATGTCAGGGTCCTACCTCTGGGAGAACACATAAGGTTTTGACCTATCATGTAGGTAAAAGTAGCCTATTTATTTTGCTACATACCTGGAACTAGCAGTGTCTTTAAATATACCTGATTGAGGCAAGGTCATCATCCATCTTGGGTGCATGCTGACTCAGTTCCTTGTTTACAACTTCTTTTCCATTCCTTGCAAGACATGGTTCCCACCCTGGTCTGCACCAAGCAGGTAGCCACCACTCAAAGATTATACCTTTCGATTGCTAGTATGTCCTAGAGAAATAGTTCTGTTGGAAACAGTAACAACAAAAAGTACTACATGTAAATCCTTCCAGGCCTAACTTTCTGTCCTCGTTTCACCATAGTTTAAGGATTAATGGCCTGCATGTAAGTCTGAGCAAAACTGTAATCTGCATTTAAATAGAACAATTCTCTAAGGTCTCCAAGTGTGCACTGCTCCTCCTTAGCAGGAGATTGGGTGTTATATGTAGTTTTTAATAGCAAAAAGACACCAAACCACAGGTCTATTGTTTATCTCTAGGGTGTCTAGTCAGAAAGAAAAAATTTGAAAATGGCAAGACTTCAATCTGCTGAGTGTTTGCTTTTAGCAAACAGCCAAAGAGATAGGTGATCATTGAAATTCAGGAGCTTGTCTAAATTGAATGTGATGATGCAGTAACATGTATAGTAGAAATCATATGAAACTAGGATGGTGACAATTGAGAGGTGTGGCACTACTGAATTCCACACTAGTGAAGACAGTTCAGCTGGTGCAAGCTGACTTCTTCAACGGTTTAATTCTTAAACACACATGCTTCTCCAAAGAAAGAAGACTTAGAAAACCAAAGAACCTTTCTTGAGTTAAACCCCAAATGATAGAGAAGTAATAGAATTCAAAATGACAGTCTGTTAGAGGTGAGGAGTTACTGCACTCAATTAACAAAAATATTTCAGTGGCCAAAGAGCATGACTCCCAGAAGGAGACTGTTGCGAGGATTAGAGTGATAAATCTGCGTGTCAGTACTTATTTCAAGATAGTCAGGAGAAGAAATACTTAATGAGCAACTCTCTAAGGGAGAGAAGACTGCTGAAAGAAAATAGAAGCAGACATCATACTTGGGCCCTAAACCTAACCTCATTGTTGTGAAAAATAGGACTGGCTCTGACCCCTCTGTTACTTGTTGATCCCTAATCATTGCTCTTAAGCACAATTCCCTAGTAGACAAAGTGGGTCTTTGGTGCCTTCTAATGTCCCAGTCTATACTCTTATCTCTGTCAGCCCAGATAGGAAGACAAGGTAACTGAACCGTGAAGACAAGAATGCAGCAGATTCAGTCAATACCTCTGAAGCATGAACCACTTCCACTTTGAGGCTGCCTGCAACTATTACATAATAGTCAGCTCTATTTCACAGTAGGTCCCCTATGAGACCTGCACTCCCTCTGACATGCCCCATGACCCCAAATTACCCATACTTTTTTCACTAATAATGCTGAGTCTCCTAGGATCAGTGATCTCATGAGGTTCAGTATTGTGAGAAGAAAAAAAATCTGATAAAACTAATTCACACTAATCTGTGGGTGAATTATATTTCCATAACTCTCCCAATGGAACATTTCTTTGACAAAATAACCCTTATGAATTTAAACTTACCTTTAATCATTGATATTTCAAAAAGAGAAGCAAAGAAGGTCAGGCATTATGGAAAACAAATCAAAGGATTGTCATATGTTCCCTTTAAGGCCTTTGAAATCACATCATATGGGCCATAGACTACTTTATCTATAAGTTCAACACTGGATTACAATTGAATAGTTTTCCATGAAATCAATTTGCACTTTTAAATTATTTTCTGTGTACATGCTATACCTTTCACTTTTACACATTCTCTGCCTTCTCACCATCAATTATATTCCAAGTACCTTGAGAGTAGGGCTCAAATCTTCTATATCTTTCAGTCTGTACTCAGTTGCCACTCAACATTTGTTGACTGGTAAGCAAACCTGCTTCAAATTCTTTTTCCCTGATCAGATTTCTCAGGGAATCTTACTTTCTTAATTTATGCATATGAAGTCAGTAGGGGTGCTAAAAGTCATCCACGGTAAGGAGGAATTGCTTATTGACCTTTTATATAAGGTATCAATTATCCTTCAGAGATTTCCTAAATTCATGTGCTCACATCCATTCATACATACAAATACACATGTATATGTCTATAATTATGAAGCTTTTGCTTGACCTCAAGCCCCATCTCTCCCATAGTCCTAAGCTAGAAATGATTATTCCCCATATTATACCGCTACAATCTATACTTCTCTTCTGGGAGCTGTTTAACATAGTAGTTAAAATTCTGGAATTGAATTGAAGATCTGGGTTCAGATCCTGCCTCTGAAGCTTATTCACTATAGAATCATGGTTAAGACATTTAACTTTGCTGCATCTCACTTTCCTCATTTGTAAAAGGCAGATAACACTTATAGTACCTACCTCACAGAGTTTTTTGACACTCAAATAAGACAATATATTAATTTATAAATTCCTGTTATTATGCACTTATCAAATTCTAATTTGCATAAGACTTGTCTGTGTAAAGGTTTTATCTTTCTCTATTAGACTAAATTCCTTGAGGGTAGACACTGTATCTTTTTCATCTCTTTACTTCCTGGCACAGTGCCTTGCACATATAAGGTATTTAACAAATGTTTATTAAGTGAATGAGCAAATAAATGAATATATGAAATTTAATTGTCACAAATATTTCTGAAAAGGCACAAAATAACATTGACCCCAGTGGACATTTAGATTTGGAAAACCATTTTGAAATAATACTAAATACATTTCTGCGGGCCCATACCAATATAAATTCTGCTTTCACTTTATCCAAGGTAAATGATTGAAAATAGTATGGTTATTTGCCCTAGTCTTCCGATACAAAGCATCACTACCTACAAAGATCAGATAAGAAACACCAGCACATCTATCACAGTGCCCTTGCCAGGTGAACTGCCTCTTTGCTGTAATAAAATTTCTCCTCTAATCAATAGGGAGATCACTGGTTTTCCCATTGCACTCACACTGATCAGCTTACTCTGGAAAAGTTTCCATTTTGAAAACTATTTTAAATTTCTCATAACTCATTCAGGTAGGATGTGATTTTAAGTAGACTCCCTTTAAAACCAATTTTAATAAAGCATAGCAACAAAAAAGAGTTCATTTACATTCTGAGAAAGACATATTATGAATAATAATTTTAAAATGACATCAAACATTATTTGGGTACCATTAAGCAGAAAAAGTCCCAATTTTTACTCTCCCTCCCATGACTGTGTATTTTGCATATTTTCTTTATTTATCTAGCTGTGAACATTTTTTTTTTTATCCAGCTAGTAGAATGTAAGCTCCTTAAGGTCAGTGACTGTCTCATTTTTTAAAATGTCTATGCCCAGTACCTAGCATAGCATTTGGCACATAGTAAGCCTGTAATAATCAATTGTTTACTGGTTGACTAATCATTATCTTCATTTCATAGACTAGGAGAGAAGTTGGAAGACTTAGTTTTATCTCTTTTACTGATAACTCTCAATCCTCTAGAATAGAAGATCTCATGAACCCAGGTGTTATAAGAGAGGGAAAAATTCAACTAAACTAATTCACACTCAATTGTGAGTGAATATTATCTCCATAACTCTCCCAGTGGACTATTCCTTTGGAAAATGATTTTTTTAAGCATTCAACTTTACCTTTAATTGTTGGAATTTCAAGAAGTGAAAGGAAATTATATAGTAATCAATGGAACCAAGATTTTTTTTTAAGTGAGTCTGGTACTCCTTTCAATTGCCCCCAATGACTCTCATTCCCCCATGTGATTTTATGATTCTAGTCTGTTGTTTTATAAGCACACTTGCAGCTGTTAAGACACTGCCTTCAAGAAGAGGCTCTCAGGAGAATTATGAACAGAAGTGCTACTTCTTGCAGAAATTTAGCAGAAACAAGAATGCCTATAGAGTGACCACTTATTCCATACTTATGCCATGCTATTACAGAGCCTATTGAGAAAATAAAACCTCACAATTTAAATAGAATGTAATTCAACTCAGTCTACCACAGGCTGAAAACTGACCCTGGATCTTGTGACGCACCTATCAAGGTCTTTTGTATTTGAAGAGGAACCTATGATGGTGATTGTTTTGAGTTTATATACAGATATAATCCAAAAGACTGGTATTTGACCAACTCAAATGATAATGATCTCACTGATAGTTAGGACAATTAACTGAAAACCAATCTTTTTTTGGGGGGGGCAGAGTTAGACAATGGGGTTAAGTGACTTGCCCGGGGTCACCCAGCGAGTAAGTGTTATGTATCTGAAGTCAGATTTGAACTCAGATCCTCCTGAATCCAGGGCCAATGCTCTATCCACTGTGCCACCTAGCTGCCCCATCAATCTTTCTTTTTGGAGAAGAGTAGCCAGGCTGTCACTGGGGATTTCAGTGGGCAGGAACAAGCTTGATTCTATTCTGTTGTTGTTTTTTCATCTAAAAATCATTCTTGGAATGTACTTCATTTCTTAATACTTTCCTTATAAATTTTAATTTAAGGGTCCCCAAAGAGTCTGAATTTTAAATTGAAGTCAAAGAGAAACTAGAATTAGTATTATGAACCATGCCTCAACTCCAGTTAGTAAAGTAGATTAATTTCCAAAGGAAAACATTTCATGTTGCCATGTTGCTTAGAAGAGTGACATATTTGGAACATGATGCACATTTCATTCTTGAGTGACCAGGAAAGAAGCTATAAATTCTTGATGGCCCAATCAAACTAGAAATCATTGAGTGTTGACCCAGTGACAGATTCTACACTAAGAGAAGTACAAAATGGGTCAATATTAGGTTGGCTACAAGGTGAGGAATTTTTCACACATAACTATTCTACAAGAATCATCCACTGAGTCACAGAGGAGTTGTAACCTTCATGGGTGAATGACATACACTTACCAATGGAATCACAGAATCTTGAACTGTTGAAGTGAGAGAGCAAACTAGACTACTTTGAGGACTGATAACTGTAAATATAAGATTTAAGACAAGTAAAAATGAATGAAAAAAAAGATACTGTGACTTTTGGTTTTATAAAAGAAACTAACATCACCAAAGTCAACATGTCAAACAGTATTTTATTAAGTAGTTACTATATCCCAGGAACTGTACTCAATTCTGAGATATAAAGAAAGGCAAATATGGAAAAAAAGGCCCATTTTCAAGAAACTCATCTAATTGGAGAGACAACACATAATAAATTATATGCAAAGAAGGAAAATTGGAGATTATCTTGAAGGGAAGACACTCACATTAAAGGGGATCAGGAAAGGCTTCTAGCAGATGATGAAATGTTAGGTGAGACTTGAATGAAGTCAGACAAACCAGGAGGCAGAGATGAGGAAGAAGAAAATTCAAGAGATAGATTTTCGCTGTTAGGAGGTCCACTCATTCAGTGGATGATTCTTGTACAATAGCTGTGGGTGAAAAATTCCTCAGCTTGTAGCTAACTTAGTATTAACTCATTTTCCACTAAACTCAAATATAGGGTCTGTCATTGGGCTGAAAGGATTATTACTAACCAATGATTTGGGGAGTTCCAGAGTTCTCCACTTTTTTCTAAAGTCCTGATTTTAAAAGCTCAGTCTCTTGAAGTACATTGCTGATAATGAGCTTGGAACAGAACCCCACCCTAGTGAGTGAGGCAGCTAGAGTGTCTGCTCAGGCTTGGGTGGAGCATACATTTTTTGAATAAATAGCCAAACACTGAGGGTGTGTATCCAGCTAGTTTCTCCTTGAGGGTGACTTGATGCCCACCTCCTATTGTGTTAACCAGTCAGAGTTGATTGCTACTCCTCTTCCTAAAGAAGATATTAGCTCTGAGCCAGTAGTCACAATTGCCTTTGGTCTAAGAGAGAAGGCCAAATGACCATTCTTTTATTAATGGCAAACTTGCCTTATTAATAAAATGATTAAATTGTTCAGAAATGAAGTCTCTCAAACCTTTTTAATTGTCACAGGGCCAATAATCCATGTTTTTAGAGCTAGATTGTTTCATCCAGAATTTACACCCTGTTGGCATGGACTTCAAGAAGACAATATCTGGGGCAGCTAGGTGGCACAGTGGATAGAGCACTGTCCCTGAAGTCAGGAGGACCTGAAGTCAGGAGGACCTGGGTTCAAATCCAGCCTCAGACCAAACACTTGACACTCGCTAGCCGTGTGACCCTGGGCAAGTCACTTAACCCCAATTGCCTAAAAACAAAAAAAACAAACAAAAAAAATGAAAAAAAAAGACAACATCTGATAACTGAAGTGTCACTGTCACTGTTTTACAAACAGCAAAGTGGGCAGCATCATTATATTGTAGAGTACATGAAGGGGAATAAGGTGTAAGAACATTGGTGAAGTAGGAAAGGGCCAGGTTATAAAGGATTTTGAAAGCTTAATGGCGTATTTCATATTTTATCCTGGGGGTAACAGTAAGACACAGGAGTTGGTTGAATGGGAGCTGACATGGACAGATCTGCATTGTAGTAAGATCATTTTAATAGCTGCATAGAGGGACTTCAGTGGACTGATATGAAATCGGGAAATCAATTAGAAGGCTATTGCAATAGTCCAGGGTGACTCAGGTGATAATACCCAGGTAATGAGGTCTGTACCAGGTTAATGTCAATGTCAGAGGAAAGAAGGTAACATACATGAGAGGTGTTACCAAGATAGAATCAACAGGACTTGGCAACTATATAGATACAGGAATGTGAGAGTGGAGTCAAGTATGCCAAGTATTTTGCGAACCTGGGTAACTGGGAGGGTGATGGATAACTTAATAGTAATAAGAAAGTTAGGAAGAGGCAAACATTGGGGAGAGGATGAAGATAATAAGGTCAGTTTTGACAAGATGTGTTTATGATGTCTAGGAGCCATTCATGTTGAGATGTCCACTAGGCAGTTGGAGATATGAGATTGGTGGTCAAGAGAAAGGTTAGGACTCAGTAAATAAATCTGAAAATCATCTGCATAGAGGTGATAATTGAATCAGTGGGAATTACTAAAAATCACTAAGCAAAATAGTATAAAGGAAGAAGAGAAGAGGGGCCCAGGACCTTGGAGGACTGCCTGTCTCTCAAGCCCAGAATTTTCTTCCTCTTCATCTCTGCCTCCTGGTTTCCCTGGCTTCATTCAAATATCACCTCAAAATCTCATCATCTGCTAGAAGTCTTCACTGATCCCCCTTAATAAGAGTGCCTCCCCTCCAAAATGATCTCTAATTTATCCTGTTTACATGTAGTTTATTACATGTTGCCTCCTCACTTAGAAAGTGAGCCCCTTGAGAATAGGACTTTTTTTTTTACCTTTCTTTTTATCCCCAGTACTTCCTGGATGAAGATCCAACAGAGGAAATTAAGAAGCTTTTGTCAGATAGGAAGAAAACCAAGAAAGAAGAGAAGGTCGAGGAAAAGATAATGATCAACAGTGTCAAAGATAGATTTGGAGGGAGGAATTTCAATTGATTGATGTCAGAAGCCTAAAGGATTTAGAAGAGGGAGAATAGATGAAGTAGATACAAGAATTTTAGATGACCTTTTCAAGGAGTTTAGCTAGAAAAAGGAGCAGAGGTATATGATGATAGAAACTTTTTATGAGAAGGCAGGAATACATAAACATTAGTCTGACTACCTTCCATTTTCATTTACACGTGGATAGGCAAGTAAATGGCTGCAAGTACATAGACAGGCAGTAGAAAACAGGAATAGAGAATACACAGGGAAAGATGCCACGGTGAAAAAGGAACTTCCTTTAGAAAAGTAAGCAGGAAGGGAAGAACTTGATCTATGGAAATCCAGATTTTAGGAAGGGATAGAAGTAATAAAAGTATGGGCAAGAAATGAATAATTAAAAAAAAAAACTCTAGGAATTTTGGAATCTTCTTTAGATGAATAGAATATAGGAAGAATTTGACATTAATCCAATCCTCTAATTTTACAGATAAAGACATGTTGACCTAAAGTATTTAAAGACTGCCTAAAATTTTACATTTAGTTAGTGATAGAGACAGATTATAATCCAGGTGTCAGTCTGTGGTCCAGTAGTCTTTCTTAAAACATTTTGCTTCTAGCCTTTCAACCTCTTCTTGCATATCTCCAAGTAACAGAAAATTCCCTATTCAATGAGGCAGCCAATTCCACTATTATGCTTTCTTAATTGTTAGAAATTTCTTTCTTTAACTGAACTGTAATCCCTCTTCCTATAATTTTTGGCCTATGTCACTGGCTCTGTCTTCTGGAACAAACCAGGAATGTTTGAGATGATAAAGGTATTTGGAAAAGAGAAAATAATAAAGGAAACATAATTGTTATCTTTAAATATTTGTGTATGTATCTTCAAATGTTTGAAAATCATGCCCATTATTCCTTGTTTATCTTCTTTGGACTGAAAACTCCTATTTTCTTCAAAAATATGACATAGTTTCCAATCTCTTAATGATTCTGCTTGCCTTGTTCTAGCGACCTAATTTGTCCCTAATCTGTCAGCATCTTTAAAATGAAACACCCAGAACTGAACACAATCTGTCAGTTATGGTCTCACTCATGCAGAATATAATGAAATGATTATTTGCAAGATCTAAATATTATTTCCTCTGGAAATTATTTTGAACTTCACCAAAATATAAAATCTATAAAAATAATGAATATCTATCTCTAGCCCTGTGATATGTGTTGTGAGGAATATAGAATAGTGTTAAATATTTCCCCTTCCTTCTTTTTTTCCATTAAATCCATGTTTCCAAGAAACAGTTAATTTTCCTGAAATTCCCAACAAACCTCAAGATAAACCAGTAATGCTTAATTCTCACAAATCACAATATTTGATAACCCTGTCCCTTGCCCAGTCAGCACCAGGAAGCAGGGATCATGATCAAGATATATAATGACAGTAGCATGGTAGAAAATTAAGGGGGAATTTCTTCCCCAAACCATCTAATTTCAATTTTACATTGTTTTTATTGGAATTTTAATAAATTCCTCACCATCTCTCCTATATTTTATATCTCTATACTTCTCTATGTTGAAATGAGGCTCATGTGGATGTTCTTTCTTACACTTCCATTACTTTGTTGAGACACTATGCCAGCCCACAATTTTTCCCTTCTTTTATCAGAGGAAAATGGTAAAAGCAGCACTCTCAAATCCAGTGAAATAAGAAAATAGGTAGTCCTCACTTTCTAAGATATGGAACTATGTATTATACTTTGAGGTGTACAATGCAGGACCTGCTCTTTGAAGTTTTTACCCTCCTTATTTTTTTTTTAAGAAATGATACCATTAGAAATGTACTTTGTGTCTGATAACCAACAAGACAGAGGACTAGACATTTTCTCCGATTCTCCTAACCTCCTGAACTTCTCCAAAAGAGGAATTATGAACAAGAGATAAAACAATTTCAGAAAGAAAGCTATATATGTAACAAAGTGCTCCAACAAGAATTTGATATCCAAGATACATAAACAATAACCACGTATATAAAGGAAACCAAAATCTATTCCCCAATACAGTAAGTGATCAAAAGAAAAACAATTCTCAAAAGAAGAATTATAAAATATTGACAACCACAAGAAAACGTTTCAAATTACTGATAATAAGAGAAAGTCAAATAAAAAATATCCTGAGGTTTTACCTCAAATCCTGCAGATTGGAAAACATTATGAAAGATGACAATTGATAATGTTGGAGGTTTTGTGGGAAGATAGGTACATTAATGCACCATTGGGGAACTGTGGATTAGTACAACCATTTTGGAAAGCAATTTGAAATTATGCAAAAAGAAAAAAAGAAAAAAAGGCTAAAACATCCATACCCTTTGACTTAGAGATTCTGCTAATGGACTTAAATCCTAAAGAAGTCATTGATAAGAAGAAAGTCCCCATATACACCAAAATATTTATAGAAGCACTTTTTTTGATAACAAAGAAATGAAAACAAAATAGATGCCTACCAATTGGGGACTGGCTAAACAAATTGTGATGCATGTATGTAATGAAATATTATTGTGTTCTAAGAAATTACAAATATAATGAATATAAAGAAGCATGGAAAGCTCTACATGAATTGAGGCAAAAGTGAAGTAAGAAGAAACAAGAAAATGATATACACAATGACTACAACAGTGTAAACAGAAAACAACCCATCCACACACACACACACACTCAATCAAATGTGGATATAGAAGAAAGTATAAAGAACAAGTATGGATAAAAAGAAGTGATATCAGAAGATACTTCTATCAAAGCCTTTGTCAGAGGTAAGAGGTCTATAAGGTTAGATGCTGCATATATTTTCAGATTTTTTTTTAAACTGTGTTGGTCAGCAGGGAGAGGAGGAAGGGAAGGAATACTTAGGAAAAATGTTTTTTTTTTAAACACATCAAATTTTATTTTTGAAATGGGTTAATTTTGTTTTTTGAGAGTTTTGGAGCTGAGCACTATATTCTCCCAAAATACAAATAAAATTGAAGATAATGCTTTAAACCTTAAGGTATTTCCAATCTTAGTGGGACTTTGTTGATAGCTAGATCTTAGGATCATATAGGTATAAAGGTGGAAGGAATTTTAAAGATTACCTGATCTACCTGGCTCATTTGACAGATGAGGAAACTAAGGTCTAGAGAAATAAAAGTGTTTCCCCAAGGTGAGAAAAAAAAAATTTTAGGGAAAGGGATACAGGAAAGGCAACTGGGACAAAGGCAATCAAGGATATTAGGAACAAGAATTGAAAGAAAAAGTGAGAGTCAAATATAAATTTGGCCTAATTAACATTTTTTTTTAAAGTCTGGCCCTGGAAATAGATAACCATGATATTTAAAAAAAAATCCTACTATTCAGAAATGATTTTTGTATACAAAATAGTTTTGAACTTTTTTCACTAATAAATATTTAAAATATTTTCCAAAATATTTTATTCAAAAGATATTTTCAAAAAATTTCAAAATATTATAAATTTTTGCTATGCTGATCAACTTTATTCTTGTCTTAAAATATTTTGATATGAAAATAATTTCTGAGCCCTGAATCAATTTTGACTCAATAAAAGTCACCAATGAGCATTTTGGATTATTATCTCTTTATCTTTAATTCTCTTGATTATCATCCAACTACTTCTAGTTATTTGTTAATCATCTTATTACTATCTTAAGCAGAGGTTTTAGGAATAAATATTTGGCTTAGTAATATGACATAGATTAGGGGTGGGGAACCTGCAGCCCCAAGGCTACATGTGGCCCTCTAAGTCCTCAAGTGTAGGCCTTTAGACTGAATCCAAACTTCACAGAACAAATCCCTTTAATATGAGACTTTGTTCTGTGAAGTTTGGACTCAGTCCAAAGGCCTGCATACAAGGACCTGGAAAGCCACTTGAGGCCTCAAGGCCACAGGTTTCCTACCCCAATATAGATAAATCTGTCCTTTTTATGAATGCTCTCCCTTACCTCCTATGTTACGATGTATAATGGATGTGTGCTTTGCTCACACCTGCAAAGCTAAAATTGTGTACACCAGTTGAAAAAACAAAACCCCAAGAACACTTCTTAAGTGGTCCTGGGGTTCTTGCTTTACCAAGAATGTTTTCAATAACTAAGGTTCATATAAGCTTAAACATAAGATCATCACTTTATGAAAAAGTAATTTCTTTTTTATTATGTGGGACATATCTTCTTCTTGCTCATGAGGGAGCTGCTATGCTCAGTAATTCTGTGTTGGCTGTGAACTGCAAATGGTTTATACAGTACTTCCCATGCTTTCTTATGTAATAAAAGTCCTTATAAAAATGCAAATTTCCATAATTGCATTATAGCAAGTCATTTTTTTGCCAAACAGCATGAATATTTCCTAAATGTTGTTATGTGATTAAGCAGGGAAACACGACAGGTTGGATTGTTGTGTGAAGTCCTTCTCCTCCTTCCTGTTCTTTTTTTTTTCCTTCTTCCTCCTCCTCTTCTTTTTTTCCTTTCTCCTCCTTTTCCTCCTTCTGAACTTTGGTAGTGACAATGGAATTGGTACAAAGGGAAAAGATGAAAGAAATGGCATGATGTTGAAATTCAAAGATTTGGCAACTGACTTCATTGCACAAAAGGGATAAGGAAGACACAAATACTACTCTAATGCTTTGATCCTAGTTGACTGAAAGAACTGGCTTATTATCATGAGAAACTAGAATTCTTAAGAAAAGACAGGCTTGTGAAGGGCAGAGGAAATAAGTTATATTTGGGCACACAAATTTGAAGTACTAGTAGAACTTCTGGATGATGATACATGCAATAAATTGGAAACATACTATTGAGAGAGATTAGGAGTATCTTTACTTATATGTACATGCAAGCACATGTTCATGTATATCTATATATATACATGTATCTTTGTATGTCTGTATATGTCTTTGTCTATATGTGTATATACATATGTATATATGAAAATATTAAATGTAGAAGTAAAGGAAGATATGGATGTAAAAAGACCCCAACAAATATATAAGTATGGAGCCTTTAAGGACACCCATATTTAGTGGGAATGGTGAAACAGGGAAATTGTTGTTACATAAGATGATAGTGTTTGGAAAACAAAACAAAACAAAATAGGTGATTAACAGTGTCAAATGATGCAGAGAGATCAGAGAGGATTAGCAACCAGAAAAGGCAATTGAGTTTGGCAATAAAAAGTAATACAGAGAATATCAGAAAAGTAATGGCAATCAGTGCCAGTTCACAAAGGGTTGAAGTATAGGGGTTGAGAAGAAAATGACACAATAAGAATACTATTCTTCCTAAATGGTTAGTAATGAAGAGGAGGAGACACATGAAATGATAATGCTAAAGGACAGCAGGATTAAGAGAATTTTTTTTTAGGACAAATAGAACTGAATATATATGTAGGCAAAGGGCATGAGCTGTTAAAAAGAAAGAAAGTTTGAAGATGAGACAGGAAGAAGGAATATTTGATGGAGTAAGGTCCAAGATGAGACGGGAGGGGATAGGATCAAGGACAGAAGTGTATGGGGTTAGTTCTGATGAACAAAAGCTACTTCATCCTCTAAGAATAACACACTGAGCATCCCTCTAATTATTTTAGGTAATCTTTATTTTATCAAGGAGTATTTCACAATTGTATCTGTACAAGTCCCACCTCTAACACACACCAGTTTTGTCATCCTGGACAATTTATTTAATCTCTCACTGTCCTAGGCAAGTTTCTAAGACTAAAGAAGTGCCAACTCATATTGGAAGAGGGAATTTTTTCATCTGAAATAGCCAGAAATTAAAAGAGATAATTCCTAACTCCTATAGGCATTAATAATACTTTGGTAGATTGACGCCCAGATACTTTATACATTTTGTGTTTACTTTGAATGACATTTCTCTTTCCATTATTTCCTCTTGGAGTTTATTATTGATGTACAGAAATGAATACAGGTAGCATAGTGTCTAGAGCACTGGCCTTGGAGTCAAGAATACCAGAGTTCAAATCCTGCCTGAACTTGACTTGAACTAATTTTCTAATAGTCTGGTTCAATATTGGAAAACAATGAAGTATTTGAAAAGTTATTTAGCAATTAACCCAAAATAAATTTTCTTAGCCATAGTAGGAAAAGGCTACTCAACAAGTGTAGGCATTGAGGACACCTCAAGTTAATTCAACTAAGAATAGCTTCCTTGTCTGAGTTATTTATAGTAATTATCCAGTCAAGGATCAGAGGTCTGCTCCAGCTCCTCATGGCTGCTTTGTACTCAGGTGTTGAGGAAGTGATGTCAAAAGTCCTCAAACAACCAATCCCCAAGAAAAGTCTCAGTAGCTTATAAGGTTAAAAAAAAAAAAAACAAAATGAGTTTAATTTGCTTAGAGGAAGGAGTTAGAATATTACTCCTACTATTCTGTGTCGACATTGATCAGCTATTTCACCTTGGGCAAATCACTAAAACTCCCATCTTCAGTTTGTTCACTTGCAAGATGAGGATAATAGTGGCACAAGCCAGTCCAGAGAGTAGGAGCCACAACTAGACCACATGAGTACTATATTTTGTCAAAGGACTTTCTTTGTGTCTAATGAAGAACTTTAAATGCCAAACAGAGAAGTTTGGGTTTCATTCAAAGAGCAATGAGGAACATCTGAAACTTCTTAAGAAAGGGAGATAAAAAGGAGAAATCTGAAAATAATATCAATTTGACAGCTATGGGGAAGATAGATTGAAATTCAGAGAGACCAGATACAAAATGACTGATTAGGAAGTGATTGCAATAATTTAGGCATGAAGTAAGGAGAGTGTCTGGATCAGGGGTGGTGAACCTATGGCTTTAAGGCCACATGTGGCCCTCTGGGTCCTCAAGTGTGGCCCTTTGACTGAATCCAAACTTCATAGAAAAAAATCTCCTTAATAGAAGGATTTGTCCTGTGAAGTTTGGATTCAGTCAAAAGGCCAATTTGATGACGTAGAGAAGCACAGGTCCCCTTGAGGCCACAGGTTCCCCACCCCTGACCATAGAAATGATCAGAGAAGTGATATAATAATTATTGATGAGATGAAATCAACAAGATCAGCAAGTGATTGGATACTGACAATTAGTAAGAGTGTAGAATCCTTGGTTACAAGCCAAGGTGGCTAAAAGAATGATAGTATCCCTTCTCAGAAATAAGAAAGTTATAAGGAGAGGCAGATTTAGAAGAATAATGATGTTATTTTTGTGGTATGCTGATCCTCAGAGGCCTTCAAAATATGCAGGTAGAGATGTTAAGCAAACAATTATTAGTGTGAAACTAGAGTTCAGGGGAAAGCTGTCTGGATATTTAAATTAGGTAGTCAAATGCATAGAAATGATATTTGAATCTATGGGAGTTGATGAGACGAACAAAAGAAACAGGGATTCAAATGGCAGTTTTCATGAGTAAGAAAGAAAATTGATCCAGGAAGAGTCAAAGGATTAGCATGGAGCAAAAGAGGACTCAGATAAGATTAGATAACGTATATGTTCAAGTGACTCAATCAGTAGAGTTGTGCAACTTCCTCCAGAAATATTCAGTAGTACTTCAGCCTCAGATAAACTAGATAGAGGAACTAATCCAGTCTTCTGCTTTAGGTAGCCCAATAGATAGAATGTTGGACTTGAACTCAAGAAAAGCTGAGTGTTAATACTGCCTCATACTTATTAGATTTTGGACCCTAAACAAGTCACAAAAAAAAAAATCTCTGTCTGCCTCAGTTTCCTTATCTGTAAAATGTGAATAATATTAGTATCTACTTCCCTGAGGCCCTAGGCAACTTTCTAAGATTATAAGTTATAGACCATTTATCATCTACTTTGCTCTAGGGATTTTTCCATACTAACAGTTCTAAAACTTTGATGAAATCACAGATCTTTATGAAAATTAAAACCAAAGCATCAATATGCCAAACTCTTTCCCCTTTTTGACTAAAAAGTTTATAGGAAAAATGTGCTATGTTCAAAAACAATTTTACTAAAGTAAAATTCATTTATTTGTTTGCTCAATTGTACAAGACAGACGAACAAGATAGGAAATGATGATTGTCAAAACCCTCATTAGAAAAGTCTATGAGTACTGTTATTAAAACATGATGATTTTGCATTTATAATTCAAGTCCTGGTATATGTTGAGCCACAAAGTTTTTTGCTTTTCATTGCACAAATAAAGGCTAAAACAATGTACCAACAAGAACTCATAATGCCAGTCTCTCCTGAAGGCATAATGCCTCATTTGGGGACTTTTTATCAAAGTTGTAATTAATACATTTCAAATAATCAAATGGTTAATAGCTATACAAATTATATTTTCAGCATGATTTATCTCACTTTGTTAGGTGGAATTGTAGATAGAATTATAGGTTGATACAACTGACAGGGTGAACCAAAGAGCTAGTTCTGTTCAGTGGCTTGTTTCCAGTCTGACAAGTTAAATGAAGAACAACTGAATTCCCATACAAGGACTTAAAGGAGTTAATGGTACCAGACATTACATTTATTAAGCATTTTACTGGTTAAAATTGAAAGACTGAGAAGATAAAACTTTCAATTGCTTTGAGGACACAAAAGAAAATGTTCTTTCTCAATTCATCTACACCTCTTCTTCCCCTCTTTCTTTTCAAGTCAGGAACAAAGCTTTTTGATTTGAGAAGGAAATGAAATGTTTCCTGGAAAAAAGTGGTAGATTAGAGATGAAGACTGTAATCTAGGGTCATTTCCTCTGAAAAACTTTTTCTGGTCTTCCAGGAGTAGAAAGGAATGACAGAATGTCTTTCTTTAACTCTTCAAACTGATGCTATGTAGTTAAAATGTCCTCAGAGGGGTAGGGGAACAGGTAGAAAGTACTCACCCACCTTATTTCCAAAAGCATCCTGGGATGAAATATAGAGTTCAAATTTTGACTGATGATCTCTAAGGTTTCTTACTGTTCTTGATCACAATCTTATGACCTTGTGATTTTACACTGAAAGAGTATAAAAGAAAATAGATACTAATAGTGTCTTAAAGACATACATTTGTGTTTTTTGATTTCATAGGTCTGTCTATGATGAATAATTGATCTTAGGAATTGTCAAAGGCAAATATTACAGTTTAAGTGGCATGCCAAATGTCATTAAAATAATACATTTCAGAGGTAGGACTTGAATCTGGATCCTTCTGACTCAATGCCAAGCTCTCTAACCCATTCCAACATACTTCCTCTTAGAAAATAGAAATAGAAGTGTACTGGGGGGGGCAGAACCAAGATGGCAGAGTAAAAGCAGTGACTTGCTTGAGCTCTCCCCCAAACCCTTCCAAATACCTGTAAAAAAAATATCTCTAAACAAATTCTAAAGTAGCAGAGCCCAGAAAAAGACAGAGTGAAACATGTTTCTAGCCCAAGACAACTGGATGGTTGATCAGAAAGGTATATCATGCTGGGTGGAGAGATGAAAGCAGTTTGGCATGGAAGGACAGACAAAACAGGCCTTAGTGAACCTGGAGCAACCCTGAGAGGACTGAATCACAGGCAGCTGTGGCAGTTTCTACACTTCTCAACCCATGAATGTCAAAGACAACTTAGAAGGTCAGTAGGAAAAGTCTGTGACTGTAGTGAGAGAGAATATTGGTCCCAGACCCAGTCCCTGCTGTCATCCCGGGGTGGTGGCTGCTTCCAGCACTTCCAGCCCACAGACTGAGGGGGAATCAACTGGCTGATCAGAGGGGGATTGCAGGGATCTCTTTTCTCATGCAGAGTCAGGATTCTCTTCCTTTGCCTGTGCTTGGATCTGGGTCACAGTTCTGGGTGACAGTCCTGGGGTGAGGAGGAGTGCTGGCATGGTGGAGCTTGTAGTGGTGGTGGAGAGGAAATCCTCCTCATGTTTAGGGTAGTTGGAGGGAAAAATTATATGTATGTATAGATAGATAGATAGATAGATAGATGATAGATAGATAGATAGAAAGATAGATAGATGATAGATGGAAGGCACAGTGTGAGTTGAAGATAAAGGGGTGATATCTGGAGAATAAAATCAAGAGATAAGAGAGAATTATACTGGGAGAAGGAGAAAGGGAGAGGTAGAATGGGGTAAATTATCTCACATAAAATAGACAAGAAAAGGATTTTACAGTGGAGGAGAAATGGGGGAAGGTGAAAGGGAAGGTGAAAGGGAATGAGTGAATCTTATTCTCGTAAGATTTGGCTTAAGGAGGGAATAATATACACACTGAACTGGGTATGGAAATCTATCTTACCCTACAGGAAAATAGGGTGGGGAAGGGGATAAAATAGGGTGTAGGGGGATGATAAAGGTGAGGGCAGATTGGGGGACCAGATAATCAGAAGCAAACCCTTCTAAGGAGGGACAGGGTCAAAAGAGAGAATAGAATAAATGGGGGGCAGGATAGGATGAAGGGAAATATACTTAGTTTTTCACAACATGACTACTATGGAAATGTTTTGCATTAGTACACATGTATAACCTGTATTGAGTTGCTTGCCTTCTCAATGAGGGTGGGTGTGGAGGGAGCAAGGAAAAAAATTTGGAACCCAAAGTTTTAAAAACAAATGTTAAAAAAAGTTTTTACATGCAACAGGGAAATAAGATATACAAGAAATAGGGTATAGAAATCTATCCTGACCTATAGGAAAACTGAAGGGGAAGGGGATAAGAGAAGGGGGGGAGAGATGGAAGGGAAGGCAGATTAGGGGAAGAAGTATTCAGAATGCATGTCATTTTGGAGTGGGGGGAGGGACGAGATGGGGAGAAAATTTGGAACTCAAAATCTTGTGGAAGTGAATGTTGAAAACTAAAAATAAAAAAAATTAATAAAAAAAGAAAACAGAAATAGATGTGAAATAACTTGCCTATGGTCCTGTGTAATCTTAGTGACATATGCTAGGAAGTAGCAATTACTGCTATTATGCAGTAGTCTTGTTTCGAGATTGATTCCTAGGTCATCTAGCTCCAGAGATAGTACTCCTTCCCTATACCATGTCCAATAGGAACTTTTCTCTCTCTTCTCAGGCCTGTAGTAGAAATGCTACATTTATAGTGGATGGCTTTGCCAGCTGATCTGCAGAGTATAATGAGGATATATAAATCACAACTCCATAAACTTACTTCCTCTTCTACAAACACATTCTTATGATTATCTATTTTCTCATCCAGCCTGTGTCTGAAGTAAGAAATTTTGTTTCTTGTTTTATTTTAGTAGTTTAAAATATCTCCTAATTTAATTTTAAATCAATGCTTGCTTTGTGCTTTTGAGTCATTTTTATTTGATATTCAGAATTTCTATTTGTGTTGAGTTTTTCTTATTTTTTTCTTCTAGGTTCTTTTTGTTGGATGCTTAATTCATTGATATTTTCTTCCTCTCTTTTTTGCTGGTTAAAGTATTTAGAGATTAAAAAATGAGTGTAACACGCTTTGCAAACCTTAAAGCACTATATAAATGTAGTCTTCCTCATCATCATCCTTGTAACCATCATTAGGTGTGTGTGCGTGTGCATGTGCGTGTGAGTGTGCATGCGCATTAGGTGTTGCTATTATTTCCTTTTCTACTGTATATTTAAGCAAGATGTACTTTCTCTATTGTCTTTTAAACATATATATTTTTATGGTTCTATACATAAAACCATAATTGATATCTCTTCCATTTTGAGTTTAACCTAACTCATAATAAATTATGTCACATTCCCTTAAGTCTCTGTGAATCTTTCCATTTCATATGGATCACTTATAAATAACCTTCTAATTCATTCTGCTACTCTCTTAACCTTAGATAAATCTAACTGATACAGTGAATAGTGTTTTGGGTCTAGAGTTAAAGAGATGTGAGTTCAAGTCCAATTTTAGATATTTACTAGCTACATGATCCTGAACAAGTCACTTAACATCTGTCTGCCTCAGTTTCCTTACTTGAAAAACAGGGATAATAATACCACCTCTCTTCCAATGAAATGAGATAATATTTGTAAACTGCTTGGCACAGATTTTGGCATATAGTAGGCACTTAACAAATGATTATTTTCTTTGTTCCTTAAGAGCATAGCCATGGTATTTTACTTATATAAATGCTAGTTATTATTATTGTTGCTGAGTTTTATCCCATTCATGCTCATGATTACAATGTCAATTATTCATTTCTCTTTGTCATACAGTCCTATGTTTTTGTTATCTTTGTTCCCTACCTCCATTCACAAATAAATAGAAAGAAAATTCAATATATAAATACATAAATAAGGTACCTTTGAAGCTTTTATTCCATGAGAGATATAAGAACAAATAAATAATGACAAGGGCAACATGTCAAACAATAAAAGTTTAGAATACACAGAAAGGGATGATAAATTAATGAAGAACATGAGAGAAAAAAATCCTTTTCAGGAATTAGGTGTAGGAAATTTAAAAAAAAGCAAAACAACCTAACAAACAAAATAAGGTGAAGGAGAGGAGAAGAAAGGAAGGGGTATTATACCTTGTTTCTAAATTGAGAGGAGAAAAAGAGAGAAAAGAACTAGATAATTAGATGAAAGGAAGAAAAGTAAGTTATAAATTTTACAAAATTTCAAAATTGTGGAAAGAGAGTTTATAATTGAATGCAAGAGAGCCTGTGTGAAAACAGTTGCCTTAAGTAACATAAAAAAATTGAAAAGACAAAGTACTCTCGTTATATAAGAAGAGAGAAACTAATATATAAAATAATAACTATAATAATAACATCTATATAGTGCTTATTATGTGACAGATACTGTGCTTTACAATTATTATCTTATTTGATACTTAAAACAACTCTGGGACATGGATAACATTATTATCCCCATTTTATAGAAAAGGAAACTGAGGCAAACAGAGGTTAAATGATGCACCGAGGGTCACACAGTTAGTGAATATCTGAGACCAAATTTAACTCAGGTTTTCATAACTCTAGGCTCAAGGCTCTATCCACTATACCACCTAACTGTTTCTATATATGTGTATACACATATGTATATGTATACATATATATGTTTTATTTAAATATATAGGGTATATGACCAACTCTCTCATCTTTATATGTGAATGAATAATACAATACGATAAAGTAAAACAAATTAGACAAGAAAATGAAACTCCACAATCTATTATTTAAAAGAAACACACCTAAAAAGGGCAGACATACACAGAATAAAATGAGGGGGTATAACAAAATTTATTATGCATGAGTGAATCTCAAAAAACAGGAGTTGTGATAATACTACTAGACAAAGCCAAACCATATTTTGTTGAAAGGATCCATAGATAACAAACGAATATCAGTATTAAATTTGTATGCTCCAAATGTCTTTGAAACTAAATGCATAATAGAAAAAAAAGTAAACAAATTTACAGAAGACAAAGTAAGTAGTACAACAAAAGCAGAATATCTTAAGTTTCCTCTCAGTTTTAGACAATCAAAGAAAAATGAAGAAAATATAGAATTGAACAAGTTGCTAAAGAAAGGAAAAAGAAAAAAGCCAATGTTTTCTAAATAGGATTGATGAGGAACATATGTATTTCTTAGAACTACAAAAAACTTTTTTTATTATTTTAAACTTAAATACTGAAATACACAATAAGAAAAAAATATGAACTTAAATACTAAAACAAATACAAAATAAGAAAAGAAAAAAAAATTTCCATGTGCACAGAACATAAAGGAGGATTCAAAATGGTAAATAGAAAGAAAATTCAATATATAAATACATAAATAAGGTTATATAAGATATATAATAATTTACCATTTTAAGAAATTCCATATAATAAATACTATACATTGTGTTCAGAGTTGTCCATCTTTTCTTTGCTTGTAAGTTTTCTTTTGTTCTCTACTGTGCATTTTTTGCTTTGTTCTTTCTTCTCCCTTCCTCTCCCCTATCCCCCAAGAAGGCTATAATTAAGCTCAGATATATCTGTGTGTGATATGTATGTGTGTATGTATATGTGTATGTGCGCATGCAAGTGTATACACGTGTCTGTATGTGTGCATGTACACACACATATACATAAGCATATGCACACAAATACACACAGAGATATATACATACATATACTTACATACATATACTTAAATATCTATAATCATTCTTCTACATAGATATATACATTCATGTGCTTCTATGGATCTCCTTTTCTAGTTGGTTAACTTTCTTTTCATAATCTTGTTCATGTTGAATTGCTCTTATTTTTTTTTAATTTTTCCTCAATCTCCCTCATTTAGTTTTCAAAATCTTTTTTTTTAAGTTCTTCTATGAATTGTTTTTGGGCAGGTGACCATTTGACATTACCCTTGGGTTGGGAGAGGTGTTTTTTTTGTTTTGTTTTTGTTTTTGTTTTTTTACTTCAGTATGTTCCTCTGGAGATGAACCCCAGTCTTCTCTATTCTCACAGTAACTTTCTATGGTTGGGTTCTTTCTCTTTTGCCTGATCCTTTTTTTTTTTTAATTTATAGTAACTTGTTGTAATCACCTCTAGTACTAGGATTGGAGAGATGGTGCCTCTGGCCTCAGGTTCTCCTTCAGTTGTCCCCTCTGGCCATGAACTAAAACCAAGAACTCTGCCCTCCTGTAAGTACCTACAGCCAGAGGTGTCCCTGCCCCACTGCTTCTGTACTCACTGGTCATGTTCTGGTTCCTTCTCCTTCAGGGCCATATCTTGGCAGCACGCTGGGCCTGGCATCCCTGATCAGCAGAGGTTCCCTCAATCTTTCCCCAATCAGATGCCAATAATTTCTGTGGCTGTAACTAAGGTTACCTCCTGACCAAGCTAGCCTCAGGGCTCTCCATTTGTTTTTTTCAGCAGAACTAGCCTGGAGGTGTTTACACTTCACAGAAGGAGACCAAACCATCGTCCTGGGATTTTTCTTCTGGTTGTCCCAGGAGGACCACTGTTCTGCAGCTCTACATTTGCCCCATGAGTTGTTTTGTCTTGTTTGTCAGGGAAATCTGGAGAGCTTAGAATTTTCTGATCTACTCCTCCATCATCCCAGAATCCTCTCCACCACCAAAAACTTTACAAAAAAATTGACTGTGCACAGACATATCACAAATAAATGTCAAAATACAGAAACATAAAAACTTATTTGATACCCTGATGCAATAAAAACAGCAATCAGTTCAGGGAACACAAATTAAAGACTCCAATTCAAATAGAAACTTAACAGTGACAACAATGGAGTCTTTAAAAAAAAAAAGTGGGCCAAAGACCAAATCATAGAAAAAAATGACTAATTATGTGAAAAAATGATAATGATGACATAATGTGTCCACTTTTCTGGGATGCGCATAAAATATTATTCATGGAAATATGTATATTTGTGTGCACCTGTGTATACATCTGTGTCATATATAAGCACAATATCTGTATATACTGTATGGATATATACATAAAGAGTATATATAATATATGCATATACATATATAAATATCTGTAGAATACATTAACAAAATAGAAAAAGAGAATTGACAAAATGAATATGCAGTATTTAAATTACACAGCCAACAAATAAATTACCTTCAAATAAGACCCAAAGAGGTAATATTAAAAAGTAGAGCTGAAGAATATAAACTAGAAATTAGAAACTAAAATTTGGTTTTTTGAAGAGAATAACAAAATTGAAAAAAATTTTTAAGATAATCTACTTTAAAAGAAAGCAGAAAATCAAATCAACAATACAGCAAATGAATAAAGAGAAATCAGAAATAAAAGAAAAAAACAGACCATAAAATAAAAGCAGAAAAATCAACAGTATTTCAATATAATACTAAATGCTAAGATGCAATAATAAAATTAGAAGTCCAATTCCTCATAACCATAAAATATGTAGCATGTAATATAATAGGTCAATCCTCCAAAGTATACAAAATACTTCTGTAGATTCAATTGCAATTTTCTGCATAAGGAAACAAACAGTTAAATAGCTGGAGGAATTTCTATGTTTTTGGCTAAGCTGTGCCTACATTACAAAAATGGCAATACTATCAAAGTTAAAATTTGATAAAATACCAAAATTATTTTGAAGAAACAAAAGATCTAGATTATCAAGGGAAATTATGATAAATTATTGAATGAGTAATGGCATTTACTGAAGATTCTAAACTAAATTATAATGCAGCAATCATTAAAACTATCAGCTACTGAGTAAAAAATAAATAAAATTAAAACAAAAATAATAGAACATTAGATCAATGTAACAGAGAGCAAAAAGGAGAAACAGAACAATGGAACTCAATATTACCATATCCAATAAACTTGAAAACACAATATTACCTAAGAAAGATTTCCCTACTTGGGAAAACTGAAAAAAAAATTTGGCAGACATTAGGCATAGACCAACATCTGGTGGTATATAATATGATATGACACAACATAATGTGATGTGACATGACGTGACATGCCATGAAATGATGTGAAATACCATAATATTAGTGTTGTACCTATAGTGTTTATACAAAAACTTAATCACACACACATGCATATATAACTACATATTTATATGTACATCTGCACAAGTATTACTCACAAATACACATTAAGTTTGTATGCAAGTACACATACATATATACATACAATGAATATATATGTATATAATGCACAATATAAATATGTGTATGTATATATATTCAAATGGATGTATGCATATGCATGTTTACATGCACATGTATATGTACATGCATGTATGCGTACCTGTACATAGAAATAGTGATGCAGACATAGATACAATACACATGTATACATGTAAATGTACATACTAGTGTATGGGTACATACAAATACACATACACAGATATGCTTATATGTATATATGTGTATATACATGCATATACTCATGCATACATATACACACATTATATATACCTATACACACATGCATACACACATGCAAACATACACACATGTGTGCACACATACATATATACATACACATATACATACATACATACATACATTGAATGGATGGAGACATCTAGGCAGTGCAATGGACAGAGAATTGGTCCTGTAATCAGAAAGATCTAAGTTCAAATCCAGTCACAGATACTTACTTTCTTTTTCCTTTTAAACTTTTGTAGATATGAGGAAAGCATGAATGTGCATGCAGCATCCATTGATATTCATTTCCTGACTAGGAAACTGAGGCAATTGGTTTACCTCTTAAGATCCCTTCCAATTCTAACTGAGTAGGAGTAAATAATTGTATAGTCTTCTTCACTGCTCTTTCAAACATGTAGAAACTATTAGACTTGTGATCCTTATTTCTACATTGAGAAGTCTCATTCAGGTTTCAAGGGACAGAATAAAATATGGATTCATCACATAAAATCTATTTTAAATGTTTGCTTGCTTTGTCAGAGCTCTTAGAAAGACCTAAAGGAGACTGGTGCAAAGAAAATCATTAGCCTACTTAGAGAAAATGAGGGTGAACAGTAAATAATTTAGCGTTTATTGAGCACCAACAATGTGCTAGATGAGATACTAAACACTTGTTCTGATATATTCCCCAGTAATTAGACTCACAGTATAAAATGAAAAAGAAAGAAATGGAAATCCAAGTGGGTATATGACCTCCAGATGAGAAGTTTTGCTACTAACTAGTCATGTGACATTGACCAAGTCCTCTCTCCTCTCTGTGACTGCTCTTCCACAAAATGAAGGGAATATACTTGAAAACCTTTGAGATTGCTTCCAGCTTTAAAATGCTGCAGGCTATAAAATAGAAAGCAACATGGCATAATGGATGGAAGAACAGCCTTGACATCAAGAAGAGCTGGGTTCAAGTTCTATCACTGACACATCCTGGCCTTGTCACTATGAGCAAGTTATTTAACCTATCAATGACTCAGGAAAATCTTTAAAACTATGTTTTATATATGAGATTTTGATCTGCACTTGAGGACGGAGTTTCCCCATTAGAGCTTCATGGGATCATAGAATTAGAGCTGGGAGGGACTTCAGAAATCTAGTCCAACCCCTTCATTTTACAGATAAGGAAATTGAGACTAAGACAAGAGAGGCTAAGACTTGCAAGTCCCACATCTATTAAAGTGTCATAAGTTGAATTTAAATCCAGTTCCTCTAACTGATTTTTCACATGTCCAGAACAAAAAAGGAATAAATATGTAAATGGGGAAATATTGGCCAGTTTGTATCAAAGAGCCACAGTGAGAGAAGAAAAAAAGAATGAATGTCAAAAAAAAAAAAATGAATGTTCCACTTTTTATTTTGGAAACTAGGGGTCAGAAATTTTCATTAACTGGAGCTGCCCAAGGCATACATGAAAATAATAACTTTAAAGAAAATGAGAATTAAGAATTCATACATGGAAGAAAATTGCTAACCCTGATAATGGAAAGCTTTGTTCAACAATAATAATAGCTTTATTCATATGGTACATTGAGGTTTGCAAAATGCTTTAACATACACTATTCCATTACCCTGTAAGATAGGTACTATTAATAGGATTACTTAACATATGAGCAAACTGAAGCTCAGATAATTTAAGTGAGCTGCCAACAGTCCCAGAGCTAGTTAGTAGCTGAGGCGGGATTTGAACCCAGTTCTTGGGTTTTTTTTTTTTTGTTGTTTGATTGTGGTGAGGCAATCAGGGTTAAGTGACTTGCCCAGGGTCACACAGCTAATGAGTATCATATGTCTGAGGCTGGATTTGAACTCAGGTCCTTCTGACTTCAGGGCAGGTGCTCTATCTACTATACCACCTAGCTGCCCCTTTGCACCTGGTTCTATCTGGCTTCAAGTCCAGCACTCTGTCCATTCATTATACTATACATTTGGACATGTAGAACCTCTCACAAGAAACTATGAGAGAAAAGACAGAAGAAGAGCACAGATGCCCATTAAAAATTCTTTCCTATTAGTGAATAAGTTATTTACTGAATTGGGTTGAAATCACCACCTCAAAATCACTTCTACTTCATCCACCACAAAAAGGCTTCAGGCCCATCACAATAACATCTCAAGGAAGCTCCCAAAGGAAATTGTTTTAGGTGACTTCTTTTGAATGATCTTTATGCAAAATGAATGAATAAATGAATGAATATAGACATATAGATGGGTAAATAAATAAACAAACAAACAAACATTTAAGAAATGACAAATGGGATCCTGTCTTTTTGAAGAGAAGATTGCAATAGGGCCAGTGTTGACAGGCTCTAGGTGAATTGCCAAGGTATTTATTTACTTGCTGTGTCATGACACATATTAAACCAACATCTGAAGGTCTATACAATGGCTCAACCCCCACAGGGGATGGTGGAGGGAAGTGTTGATGTGTGTCTCTGCTGACAGGATCAGAGAAGTGCTGAGCACTGAGGCATAAAATGATATGTTTTGATGTTCTAGTAAGTAGAGCTTACTCTTTGTAGAGAGTAAAACTAAATACTCTTAGAGACTAACTCATTGTCAGCCTTTGGATTTCAATCTAGTCCCCTCTCAGGCCACCTCTAACTCTTCTAAAAAGAGAAAAAGCACCCTGGTATTGAACAAATAAAGATGAATATATAAATTAAAACAAACACTGACAAATAATTTCTAATTAGAAGGAAGAAAACATGATTTTAAATGTCAAGCAGCTGCAATTACTTCCTCATTCCAAAATTTGACAATTATACATACAGTAGTGAGGGAAAAATACAAATGCATTTTAAGTACCTCTGAATAAAATTGTCTGAGATCAACATTTGCTAATTATGAATAGAAATTAACCTCACAGGTCAATATGCAAAAAAAAAAAAAAGACCAAGAATAATTGAGAGAATGGCAGGTGTTTAAACAATCACACATTCATAACAAGGATTATTACCTGTTAAGAAACATAATATAACTATTGGAATAGCGATAAGTAATGGGATCAATAAAATAGAAAATTCTTACAAAACAACAGCCAAATCCATTTAAGAACATAACTCAATATTTTAATTTATAGAAGCATTAAAAATGGTTTTGTCTGGCTGGGGAAGCTTATTAGAAGCATAATTTAAAACATAAACTAGCATCTATCACACATAATATATCATTCATATTGCATTAAAACCTTGAGCAGTCTGGACTCAGAGTAGTATTAGGAAGAAATCAACATCAGAGTGGAATTTGGGCAAAGGCTTTTTGCTATCCTAAGTACTTCACTGACAAAAGCCATTTAGAAACCAACATAGTTAAGTGAGTGAGATAAACTCTAATGCTCAAGACATAATCATGAGGATGAGGATGATTTTATAGCACTAAAAAGATACTAGTTTTAAGTGTTCCGGATATTTTATGCACCTTCATATTGCCAAGAAAAAGTACACCCACCAAAATTGTCCCCTCTTTAACAATATGCCTTTTTGAATGTTATTTTCTTTAGCCAGATTGATTTCACCAGTGGTGATGCATTATGCAAATGCAGGGAGGAAAGAAAAGGAGGTCTTTAACTTTTCTCAGCCCTTTCTAAACCTTATAATCTGAGGCACGGTTAGAAAATATAACCTGTACCATAAGCTTCAAGGGACCAGTGAGATATCTCACTGAAGTGAGAAAGTTTTAGACCTCACAAAGCAGAGAGACCACATTTAAAAAAAATTTCTATTTATTTCATCAGATATTTCCCAATTAAATGTAAAAAAAAATGTAAAGAATAATCTTTAAAAATTTTGAATTCCAATTCTTCTACTCCTTCCTGCCCATTACCCCTCCTTGAGAAGGTAAGCAATTTGATTTTAAATAGACATGTGAGATCAGCAAAATATATTTCCATATTAGTAATGTTATAAAAAACAAACAATAAAAATGAAGATAGTAAAAGGAAGTATTATTCAATCTGCATTCATAGTTCTCAGTTCTTTCTCTAGAGGTAGATAACATTTTTCATAATGGTCCTTTGGAATTTTCTTGGATCATTGTCTTGATCAGAATAGCTAAGTCTTTCATAGCTGATCATCCTTACAATACTTGTGTTACTGCATGCAATAATTTCTTGGTTTTCCTCCTTTCACTTTACTTGAGTTCATGTAAGTCTTCTCAGGTTTTCCTGAGAGCACCCTACTTGTCATTTCTTATAGCACAATAATGTTCCAAAACCTTAAAGCGCTATATAAATGCTAGTTATCATTATTACCATTATTATTAGCAGCAGCAACAGAGCCCAGGTCGAGAGACAAGAGAACAGAGACTGTTTAGTGGAGTGGGAAATGAAACTACAATTTCAACACCACTGTAGGGTTAAAACAAGATTTCAGTGAATTACCAACAATGTGGAAAGGGTTATTATTTTGGAGTCAAAAGACTTAGGTTTAAAACCAGGCTCTGTCATTCATTAGTTGTGTGATCTGTAACAAGTCACTTACCCTCTCTGGCCCACAATTTCTTTCAATGTAAAATGGACAGCGCTGGAGGAAATGAGGATGGAAAGAAATTATCTCATAAAAACAAGTATAAGAAGATTGATAAGGGAATGAAGAGACAGTCAAGAAAAAGAAAAAAAGACCTAACAGAAGGAAACATACCCTTTGGAGTTGGAAAGAACCATCTTCTATTCTACCAGCTTTGTTTTACAGATGAGGAAAACTGAGTCTTTTGTTCAAGTTCTTGAATAAGCCACCCAAATCCTGGTTCCCGATCCTCTGTCTCTAAATTCAGATTTCTTCATTTTAAGACAGTCTTCAGGAAAAGTTAAGGAACTGCAAGAGTTATCTATTTCCTAACCATGTTCAATAGCTATTTGAAGAGGTTAAATAAAATATTTATGAAATGCATGGCCAGAGATAAGGTTCATCAGATCAAAAGACAAGACCTCAGGAAATCTGGATTCCTAAGATAAAAGAGTAAAGGATTGTTGGTGGGAAAGATATGGTACTGGGAATGAAGACTCCTAAATGAAATGATTGAATGCCATTAGCTGAAGAGATGTTTCTTTAGGAATTCAATTGAAAAAGAAAAGCAAACAAGCAAAAAAGTTTCCTGGGAAGGTAGGTCTTGAATTAACCTATGAGAGTAGCACATGTTGATTAGAAGCAGGAAAACTGAGCAGAAAACTGAAATCCCTTTGTCATGTCTACTTCTATCATTTTCCTGCAAGGGGTTGGCCCCCACTGTATTGCCCACCTACAGTATTGAAAGGAAAGGCCACAGAGAGAATCAGATTGCAACTCCCTCCAGCAGGAAATGCCAGGAATGCTGAGGATGAGCTCTTAACATGTCTGCCACAAGCATTTAATCTCACAGCTATATAATGCCCTAGGTGGACTTTCTTCTTTTTTTTTTTCTTTCCAACTTTTACTGAACTTAAATTTTGCCATGTTAGAAGTTCCTGACTCCTGCAGGGTAGCTTCACTAGTGAGTTATATGCAGCTATTTTGAAAACTCAACCTTAGAATTCAAAGGCAGCTCACCTCAATTAAAATCTTCAACCTCAAAATGCAGCAAAAGGAAGAAAGTTGATGGTATAAGGGTCATTGCTCACAGTCTTCAGTGCCTTTTACAGGATTCTCCCTTACTCCAATGCTTTCCCGTTCTGCTGTTTGCTACTTCCGTGATTCTCTGAAATTCATCTCTGTGGGCTTCAGTTGCCTCATCATCAAATAAGAGACAATTGGGCTAGATAACCTTTGAGGCATCTTCTGAGTCCAAATTCTATGAATGTCTTGGATTTGGGAGCTGGATGCATTCTTTTTTTTTTTTTCTTGGCAATTGGGGTTAAGTGACTTGTCCATGGTCACACAGCTGGTAAGTGTCAAGTGTTTGGTCTGAGGCCGGGTTTGAACTCAGGACCTCCTGACTTCAGGACCGGTGCTTTATCCACTGTGCCACCTAGCTGCCACAAGATGCATTCTTTCTTGAGAGACACTAGCCAGTCTTGCAGCTAAAAAGCTGACCTCTGGCCAAGTAGGCCTCATGTGTTTACATGTTTGAATGCATACAAATGGAGTAATGCTAAAGTGAAGACTTCTATAGAAATTTGAATTCCTCTGTTTTCAGGTCCAAGTTGCAACTTTAAAAAGTCTCATTAGCAATCCCCAAGTGCTAGGTGTTTGTTTTCTGCTGTATTACATTACAATTCAGCATCAAATGAAAATATTAAAAAGAAAACAAAAAAAATCTTCACTCCAAAAACAGGCTCATCTAAAGTAGGATAAAAAAGGGGGGGGAGGTTAGAAGCATCTGTCATAGAATTATATTATTATAGATGTAGAACTGACTTAGATTTACCCCTTAAGGAATCTAAGGCTGAGGAAATTAAATGACTTGACCAAGGTCCTGCAGGGAGTAAATATCCAAAGCAGAATTTGAAATGAGATCCTTTGGCTTCAGGTATCCACTATAATATGTTGTATGCAGCATACACTAAATTAATTTCCACTTATTTGTGTATGGAATCTTCCCTTTTCATTAAGTAAGAAATGGCTCACTTTTTTCCCTTAAATTTGAGATAACACTGTATATGTATGTACATACATACATACAAATATATAGACACACACACACATACACACACATATATATCTCAACACATAAGCCCCCGACTCTTGCTCTCTTTCTCCCTTCCACTCCATCTCCTTCTCTCTCTCCCTGTCTCTTCTCCTTCCCTTCCTCTTCTCTTTTGTGCTCTATGACTTTCCAAATGGGATAGGTAGTACAATATAACTATACTCCTTTTATATAGAAAGAAACTGAGATTTAGATTACATATGTTGCCCAAGTTTATATAGATAGTAAGTGTTAGAGTGGAAATTGACCCCAGCCTTATCAATGTGTGTACCCTGCCTCCCTAGTTAGGTGATGGACTCTTCAGTAAGCCCTTTTTATAAGGCTTCAACTATGACTCTGCTTCTCCATCCTCCACTGTGTTTTGTGTGGTATCCTAAAGAAAGCAGGTATTAGATAAATATCAATGACCACTAGTTTCAGTCAGTGGCCAGTCAGTAACCAGGCTGAGGCTGGATTAACATTGGATCACACAGTCCTAGGTGAGGTATAATGTAACCTTAAATGCTTTCAATAGAGAATTGAACATTACCCCTTTTAAGAATGAAATATGCCCTAGTATATTTCAAAAGAGAGTGGTTCAATTCTTCTTATCACCTTTCCCTCTTCTTTGGCTGCCCAAAAACCTTCATAAATTCTTTCTCCCTTTCAGAACTCTCCTTTATGAAGTCACTCTCTTTTCAGAACTATCCTTCACAATGTTAGCAACTGGATGAGAAAAGCACAAGGGGTTATTACCTTCAATGAACATTTTATTTCCTGGTAATTGCACAAAACCTTTCTTAATGTCATCAATTTGCAATTTGTTCTGAGGGAAAATGAGAATGGAAGGGACAGAAGTCTATAGATGATACTTTACATCATTCCTGTTTTATTTTTCCCCCTAGAACTGTGACTTCTTGGGGTGGGGGATTGCAGGAGGGGTATTATATTGGCATTCATGTGTTACTAAGTACCTTAGTAACAAAAACTTAAGTGTGGCTACTCTGAATAATGTTCCTGCTTGATGTTTTATTATCTAAGCAAGAATGAGAGCTGAGGACATTTTGTGTTAATAAGCTATAAAAACTACCATTGGGCATACTTGAATGTTGACATTAGATATACCTGATCGTTAATGGCAAATACATTGCTCTAGCTGATCAAATGTTTTCTTTTATTCCTACGTTTGGGTTTTGACATGTTGTTGTCTCCTCCTTTGGCAGGACTTGTCTCAATAGTCCTTCAGTAGCTTTTCACAAAGTCTATATATGGTGCTTTACAAGCAAATAAAAGACATGATCTCATTACATGTGAGATTCCCCAAGGAACTCACAATGTAATTGCAGAAAGACAAATGCAACTAATAATACCTTGATGTCTTTCCTCCAAAAGGTTTAAAGGAAAGAGGAACAAAAAAAGAATAGTGAAAAAGAAGCATCATCAGATTATGCTTGTATGGGTTCTATGAAATGTTTCATTTTGATGATTAGATTTTTTCCCCTGTAGGTCGAGAGGAGTTTTTAAATACCAGGGTCCTAGATGTGGAGTCAGAGGAACCGAGTTCAAGTTTGACTCTATCACTTACTATCTATGTGATCTGGGGCAAGTCGCTTAACCAATTGGGGCCTGAGTTACCATACTGTTAAAAAAATAAACACATAAAAATAATGGAACACAAAGCTAATCTGGGGGCAAAACTGACCCTAATAATGAATCTTATCTAAATTGTACCCAATAAGAGACCATTTGACATCCACTTGATATGGTCAGCCATAAGTATGGTGGTCTAATTAAGGTCTATAACTGGACATACAATTTATTACATGAAGCCATTCAATCTCCTGGGAAACAGAGTTACTGTACCAGCATGTGGAAATTGGAAGTGAGATTATCCTAACAGAGTCAAAATGCTGGATATGATTCTTGTAAGACTAAAATCAAGATAAAATATTTTCTAGACCAGTGGTTGTTTTTTGTTTTGTTTTGTTTTGTTTCTGGTTACCTGTCTATAAGAAGGAATGGTCAAGGATGTCCCTGACGTGAATTTAAAGATATTCATCTTTGTCTGGAGCTATAGGATATGACATGGACATGGACACATTGTTATTTTATTTTAAAATATTATTTATTTAATTTTTAACATTCATTTAAAAAATTAAGTTGTTAATTCTTTCCCTCTCTCCCACCCCTCTCCCACTCTTTGAGAAGCAAGAAATGCCATGTGAAATCATGAAATCATAAAAACATTTCAAAATTGACCATGTTGTAAAAAGAAAAAAGGAAGAAAAATAGAGTGAAAAAAATACGTTCAATCTGTAGTCAGACTCTATCAGTTCTTTCTCTGAAAGTACAATATTGCCGTTACTATGTAGAATATTCTCCTGGTTCTGTTTGTTTCCCTCTGCATCAGTTTGTAAAAGTCTCCCCAGGTTTTTCTAAAACCCCTTGCTTGTCATTTCTTAGAGCACAATAGTATTCCATCACAATCATATATCACAACTTCTTCAGCCATTCCCCAATTTATGGGTATCCCCTCAAATTTCATTTCTTTGACACCATGAAAAGAACTGCCATAAATATTTTTGTACTAATAGGTACTTTTAATTTTTCTTTGATTTCTGTGGCATGCAGATCTAGTAGTGGTATTTCTGGGTCAAACTGTACGCACAGTTTTATAGTCCTTTGAGCATAGTTCCAAATTCACAGACACATTGTTTGTTTAGGTGACATTTGACAATTAACTAATTGGTAAGCATTTATTAAGTGCTTACTATGTGCTGAACACTGTGTCAGGATCTGAGGGTGCAAAAAATAGTCTTTGTTCTCAAGATTAGATTCTATAGAGAAAACTACATGTACAAATGTGCATAAAAAGAAAATATATACAAAGGCATACAAAGAAAAGTGGAAGAGAGTTATTAGCAGCTGAGAAAGAAAGTCCTCAGAAATGAACAGATACAAAATATATGCAAAGAAATATCAAGTTTTTTGTTTGTTTGTTTGTTTTCTGGTGGCCATTGGCACTAGCAGCTGAGGAGTAAGGTCCTTAGAAATAGCTTTCTGTGAGATTGGTGCTTCAGATAATATTCAAAGGAGACTAGAGATTCTCTAAGGCAGAGATGAGGAATGAATATAGTTCAGATATGGGGCCCTCCTATGTAAACATACAGAGAAGGGAGATGGAATATTGTGTGTAAGAAGAGGGTGGGAGTTGGGGAAGACAATTTTAATTTTGATATTTAAAAAGAAAAAAAAAACCTTGTACTAACCCTGTTAAAAGCCTTGTCTCTTTTGTGATTTCAAATTATTTCTTTTGTAATTTCAGAGCACTTTGCTGTCAGAGAAACTTGTAATGTAGAATTAAAGTGAAATTAGTCCCAATTATTCCATATTCATGCACTAAAAGTACAAAAAGCAGAATCAGGAGCTCAGTTTCCTTCCAGCTTTATTCTTGATACAGACAGGAGCAGCTACTTGAATTTAAGGAGGCACATTTCTTCATTGTGGTAACATGAAAATGAACCTCACTGAAGATGAAACAATTAGCATGCGTAGCATTCAGAAAGCTTGGAAAACAAAAAATAAATCCCCGTGTGTCTGAAATTATTGTGGTAGGCTTTGAATTTCAACAAAAGCAAAGCTTCTTTGCTTGAATATAGAGTGAATCCTTGAGAAATCACTAAGCATGTATTGGACACAACAGTTTTGCTACATATGAGTTCAGGAAGTTCATTATTTTATAGCATTTTCTTTTTGCATGTGGAAACTTCAATAACTAAGATCAGGATATTTTCCTCATAATGGGGTCAACTCTGGAATAGTTCCCCCATTTCCCTCTGGAAATGAAATAAACTTTTGCTTTTACTTTTATATCTATATGCAAAGAGTTGTATATCACCTCTTTGACCTTTCATCTGCTTCCTCACTCAAACCTGTCCATTCCAGTCAGGCTGACCTTCTTGTGGACCTCTACTAAAAACTACTTATCTTCTATCACTATGTTTTTAAATGAGATGCTCCATATGTAGAGTGCAACTTCTCCAACTTAATGGCCTTCCTATCAGGCCAACTTCCTCTAAGAAAGTAAACTAAACTATTTTCCATTTCACTAATGCCATCGGGAAAAAAAGAAAGAGAGAGAGAGAGAGAGAGACAGACAGACAGAGAAAGAGAGAGAAGGAAAGAAGGAAAGTAAGAAAAAAAGAAGGAAGGAAGAGAAAAGAAGGAAGGAAAAAGAAAAGGGAGGGAGGGAGGAAAAGAAGGAGGAAAGAGGGAGGAAGAAGAAAAGAGAAGATAAAGGGAAGAAAGAAAATTAGGACTATGCTCACATTGGAGGGGTGTGTGTGTGTGTGTGTGTGTGTGTGTGTAATTTTGGATTGATATATGATGTATATTGGATATTGGATATATATGTGTGTGTGTGTGTGTGTGTGTGTGTGTGTGTGTGAATGTATGTGTATGTACATACAATAACTATACTATTTCTAGGATCCTTCAAATAGAAATTCCTGCACCTGATCCCAAATGATCATTTAACATTTTGAAAAAAAAATAGATAAATGTGTATCTTCACAGATCCTTGGCTATTTCTAGTGCCTAGAATTTGCTTCTTCTTTGTTCCCATTTCTTAGAATCTCTAGTTTTCTTCAAAATTCAGGTCAGCATAACCATCTACACAAAATTTTTCCTGATTACCTCCCCGCCAATGTTCATGTTTCCATTCCCTAAATTGCTTATCCTTTCATGTTGATTTTATATATGTAATTCTATAAATATATTAGTCTCTACCTTATGAAATGGAAACTACTAGGAAGTAGAGGCTATTTCTTTTCATCCCCAGTGCCATGCACATTTCTTGACATAGAGTAGGCGCTTAATAAATTTTTGATAATTTACTGATTTATCTTTTATCCTCTGTGTATCTCTAGTTTCTTTAGACATTTCTCTCCTCTGTGTGCTCTGTAGTCTAACAATATGGCATACTTCTTATTTCTCATTCAGGACACTCCATGCCCCACATTGTTGCTTGTGTCTCGGCTGTACCCTATGCCAGGTATGTTCTCCTTCCTCACCTCTGCTTCTTTTAGTTTTGGTTTCTCCCATGATTCAACTCAATCACCACTTTCTGCCGGGAGTTTTTACCTGGTCCCTGAAGTACTACTGCCTTCACCTTAGTTATCTACCATCCACTCTGTATCTGTCTTGTAAATACCTCATAATTTAGTTCCATCATCATCATCACCATCATCATGATTATCCTCATCATGCATTTATTAAGTACTAGAGGCACATAATAATGTACCACAGACTGTGCTAAGTACTTGGCTTACAAAGAAAAACAGTTTGTGTGGTCTCACACATTACTAAAGATATAATTAAAATACAAAGTTCTTTAGGGCAAGCACTGTTTCATTTTGTCTTTGCATTTCCACTATATAGCACAGTTAGTGGCACATAGAAGACTTTAAATAAACGTTTGTCAATTGATTCATGCATATCACTGCTGCTAAGTATTACTGTTCTTGGGGTTTGCTCAGTAGATACATATAAGTGCAAGAAAGCCCAAATTCATTCTTCCAAAGCTTTCTATGTGCTATTTTTTAAAAATACTTACAGCTTAAGTAGTATTAATTTTTTTAAGACTTTTAGTCACAGAGCCCGAGTTTTTACAAAAACGTAGGATTTCTTTGAACATCAGACACCAGAATAAATCACAGTAAATGTACACTAGGAAATAAATATCTCTTCAAAAACCTTGGTTGGCATGTTTGGTCATTTCTTTGTCTGCCCTGATCCATATCTCTAACAGAAGCTCTGTCTTACAAGAAAATTCAAGCTTTTTATACTATTGAAACGTTAGCCCTCCAGTCTCAGGTACAAAGTCATAGGGCTTAATATGACAGAAATGAACAAAGAAGACAGGGCTTTTTTTATACAGTAACAGGAGAAATACTGTGAAGAAATTCCAAAGGGAAAATATAGTTTTCTCATTGTTCTCTGCTCAACTGAGAAATTATTTCTTTGAGATTTTGTTGACTTTTCTCTCCATTTTTTTCACTTTCTACTTCTACATCTAGTTCTTCCTTGTAGGTCAGAATCATGTCTGCAATACCGATTTCTTGTGTCACTTCCCTTACCTTTTGGATAATGGAATTATTTTAAGGAAATCTCCGGATTCATCAGCTATTCTGTTTTTGGCCAAGAACTCCACAAAACAACTAGATATTTGAATGTCCCACCACTAAGGCCTGCCTGCCAGGTTTATGATTGGTTTCCCAAACTCTTCAGTCATTTCTTTATTCTGTCTAAGATCCTATATTATATGCCCAAATACATTAACTTCGATAATGCTTTAAGGTTTATAATAGGGAAACTTGGGTTCAAATCCTGCTTGTGATATAATGTGACTAGAATCAAAATTAATATTGGGAAATATAGTGAATATGCAAAAATAGTATTTTAACAAGACAAATTTGATAATACATATAAAAACAAGAGGAATAATTGACTGCACTGATCAGGGCTTCATGACTATATTATCTGGATAATTCTGACAAAACATCTTTCCCCCTGGATATTCAGTTATTTATACATTTGAGAAGAAGACTGGTAATTAAAGCACATTGAGCTTGGAGTCAGGAGAATGGGCCCTAATTCTGCCTATGATGCATAATAATTTTGTGATCATGACCAACGCAATTTTACTGTATGTCTTAGTTTCCTCATCTAGAAATTAAGGATGATAATATTTGCAATATCTATCCCACAGAGTTTTCGTAGGATTTGGGGGGGGGGAATGAACCTATGACTTCATGTTCTTACTAACTATTGGAATGTCTTCAAAATATAAATTAAAAACTCTTCTGTAACTTATAGTCTTCAAAATTTGTTTAGGCTACTGGGAGGGAGATTAAGTGATTTATTCATAGTCACACAGTCAATATGTCACAGACAGGGCATAAATCCAGTTATTCCTGATTTTAAGGTTAACCTCTCTGTTATGACATACTGCCTCTCTAATATAAGCTGCAAAGCATTATATAAGTGACAGTGCATAGAAATATATTATATCATTAGAAAATAAAAATAGATTAGGAATATGTGAAATAAATCACAAAACTGACATGGAGGTACAGTCAGAGTCTGGAGGCATTGGATTCCATTGGTTTGGGAGCTCACTGGTGGCAGAAGAAGCTTCTGTATAAAAGAGACTCATCACCAGAGGACCAGCCCAAAGTTGGCCATTTTACCAGCAGAATTATAAGGGCAGAAGCGAAATTTAAAATGTCTAATGAATAGACCTTCAGACTGCTCTGTGTTCTAAGTCTTTGAGTGCCATCCTCCTGGTAGATTGTAACAGTAATTAAAAGTAAAGTTACTAAAGTCTGTTCTAATGAATCTGTTGATGTTTGCTAGTTCTTTTGTGTTTAGAATTCCTTTCTATGTATGAATATAACACTTATCCCATGCCCTTATTTATTTTGTGTTTTAAGTAACTTTTATTTTTTGCCTTAAGGAAACCTAGACACCATCCATAGAGTATGCCTCAAGTAAATCTGTCTACCACCCCCAACAAAGGTAGAAGAACTTGGTGAACTGAAGAAGATGGGAAAGGGGAGCTTGAACTCCCTAATTAGTGGCACGTTGTCCAAGGATTGAACATAGTCCAAATCACATACAGGAGTAAAGAACAAGAAGTAGCATAGTACCCCTCTCCAGACTCTGTGAGACCAGCCGCATTTTCTCAATGCTAGATTAGAATAGAAGAAAGGAAAACTAGACATGGTATGATATGAATCTTAATTTTTGATAAAACACATTTAGAAAGGTTCAGAGAGTAGGTAGGAAGGATTTTATAACCTAAATTTTACAGGAAAAGTTAGCCCAATAGGGATGAAGAGTTCCCAAGTATGAAATTCTGAATACCTGGAATAAAACTATTTCAATAAGGAAGAAGACAATGTATATGCACACAGAACACATCAAACATTATTTTCGCCTCAAATTTCTCTATACCTCTGTCTTCTTGTCTTAGTTTTTGTCTCTCAATCTGTGTGTGTCTCTCTCTCTGTCTTTCTCTGTCTCAGTCTCTCTCTCAATTATTGTTATAAAGGAAGTTTCCCTGGGTAGAGAAGTGGATAGGAATATATTCTGAAAAGAAAGGAGTATAAATATAAAATATATAAAACTAAAATTAAAGAAATGTTAAGATCTAATGCTTAGGATTAGCAGAGGTCAATACGGAGAATTTTTTTTTAGGAATATTAAGACAAACAATGATCAAAGAAAGGATAAAACTAATTCTTGGGTTAGATGAAGACAACAGATGACAGAAAGAAGGCAGAGCTATTCAATTCTTATTTTGAAAAAAATGAGGAGGTGATTGATAAGCAAGGTAAGTAAGGAGAAAGTAAGCAAAATTATAGTTGCCCTTGATAACTTCAAGACACTTGGCCCAGATAAATAATATCCTGGGATACTGAAAGGATTGGTAGAAGGGATTGCTATTACTATCAGTAACATTTGAAAAACTGAAAAACAATAGATACCCCAGAACTGAAGAAAGGCAAATGTCTCAACTTTCAAAAACAAGTGGAGGAGAATGTCTCTGGATTTGGCTTTGATTCCTAGGAAAATTCTAGAACGGGTCTCTAAAGATATTCTTAGTGAATATAATCAATGTTTACTGTATCCATCATGGTTTCATCAAAAACATTATGCTAGACAAAACTCATTCCCTTTTTTGACCAAGTTGCTAAATTACTAGTAGATCAGGGAAATGTTATAGATAAAGTTTATCTAGGCTTTCAGAAGCATTTTGTAAGATATCCTATAGTTTTTTTGTGAAAAAGATGAAGAGATGTGGACTAGATGATAATATAATTTTATTAATTGGAAACAAGTTTAATGGCCAGACTCATAACCATTGTTGTTGATGTTTCAATGTCAATTTAGTAGGGGGTTCAGTGGGGTAGCCCATCTGTCTATTCTTTTCTGTGATGTTTAACATTATTATCAGTGTTGGATAAAGGCACAGATGGCATAACCAAAAGGTGTATCAATGGCACAAAGGTGGGAGGGATAGATAAGACATTGGAATTAAGAATCATGTTTCAACAAGTTCTGAACAGGCTATGCCTTTGGGCTGAAAGTAATATGATGAAATTTGAGTTTTAGAAAATATAGAGAAAAAATCAACTTCATAAGATCAGACTGGAGAAAGGTATAGGAATGCTATAGCTTGTCTAATAAAAATCTATTTGTTTTAGTGGGCCTCAAACTGTACTTGAGTATGGAGTATGATGCAGCAACCAAAAACTAATAGGCATAATTTCTAGGGACATGGAAGCTATAAAGTTTTTGTAATCTGCCATAGTGAGAACATATCTCAAATATTGCACGTGGTTCTGAGTGTTACAGTTTATGCATAACACTGATAAGTTGGAGAGTTTATGTGTACAGGAGAACAAACAGGAAAGAGAAGGGTATTGAGTCTATACCATTTTAAGGTCAGTTAACAGAACTAGAGAGGCTTAGTCTAAAGAAGAGAGGGTTTAGGAAGGAATGAAAGATTGTTTGAATGAAAAAAATATGCCAAGCACTGTGTTAAATGTTACAGATGCAAATACAAAAATGAAGATAACTCTTGCCTTCAAGGACCTGACATTCAAATAGGAAGAGAAAAAAAAAAAAGATGAAGGAATGGTGGCCAGGGAGGAATATTTTGATTTGGAAAGTTACGGAGATTATTACAGGAGTCATAGGTGAATAGACTGATACATCTTTTCTAGAAGTAATGGCAGTAAAGGGACAAAGGAGAGGACTTGTTCATGGTGGCAAGGCTTCTGGCAAGAAGATGGTCAGAGGATAAAATGAAGCATTGTCAGAGCTAACTACCTATACTGGGTTATATGAAATACTAACTAATCAGACAGTGGGACTCTGGGGTGGGAGTAAAAAGCCAAAAAGTTAGAGTCCTACAGGACATGAAGGTCTGCCAGAAAGAAGAAAGATTATAATTCTTTTATTTGGCCCCAGAGCATAGAACGAGAAGCAGTAGATGGAAGTTGGAGAGGCTAATTTAGACTTTGATTGTGGGAAAGATTTTCTAGCAATTAGAGCTATTTAAAAGTAGAACAAACTGCCTGGACAAATGTGGGCTTCTCCTCACATCAGGCCATTAAACAAAGATTAGGTGACTTACTAGTTATTAGTCATATTATAATGATGACTCTTTTTTGTCATGGAATGGACTAGATGGTTGTTAAGGTCCCTTCCAGCTCTACATTTGCATGACTGTGATTCTAAAAATGAATGGACAAAGAATTATGATGAACAGTTAGAGAGCCTGAAAAGTTGTTATAAAATGTTATAGGTCAAAATTAATTTATTTAAATGCAAATATTTTCAAAGCATCCTTAATTATTTGTATTCTTATTTAATATAATTTTATAATTAAACATTTGAAAATAGAGCAGGCTATGTTAGTCTAACCTCATTTCCTTTGGACTCTTTTCTTACTGCTTGAATGACTTCTACTATGTGTTATCTTCACTGCCCATCCACCTCCTTTCACTTATTGGAGAAAAATTGGATTTAGTCCATGGAATATTAATTCAGTTCTTCCTCTCCTTTCTCCTGATTCTTTACAATCCCTTAAATATTTAGATCCCTTTAGTCCCTTGACAATCCCTCTTCATTTTGTTTTACCTCTCAATACATTCCCTTTTCTCTTTACTTCAAACAATAGACTAGCAGCAGGACAGAATTGATTTCATTGCTTATGCTTTTCTTGATAATTACTTTTATTGTGTTTCTTTCTTTTTTTTTTTGGAGTGTTTTCAAGTTGAATATTCTGCTCTCTCCTCTTTTTCTCCTTGAATTTTTCTTCTCTTCTTTCCCCACAATCCTATATAGCTTAAAAGCCTCTTTTTTGGTGAAGTTTCATATTTTTTTTCCATTGGTTTTTAGGTTCAGCTTTTTAGGATATATTATTTCACATTGTTTCTTCAGGGTCTTTGCTTTTTGGAATATTCCATTTATTCTTTTCTGTGATTTTTCATAGTTGTGGAATAATCCCAGATTATTTTAATTAAAGGTCCTGAAGAGCTGGAGGGCTTTGGCATAATGTAAGCATTTAAAAATGCTTATTGACTGATATGACTGCAAAATGTGTTATTGAACATAGAAGGTCCGAAATTTAGCCACTGCATGTCTTAGAATATAGTGTGGGATTTTTCTTCTGGTCATAATCTGCATATTTGAACAATCATTACTGTGTTGTTTGTATTCATGGTTTATCAGCCATTTTATTTTTTTCTGGTGTGATTTAAAAAAAAATGCTAAGAGACCAGTAATCTTTAAGTAATCTCCGTAATTCACTGGTATAGTCTGTCATTTTGGCTTATAGGAAATTCATGTGTTTTTTTAAAGTTGCTATTTTTTTTTCTTTTCCTTTACTAAATATTTTTCCACTTTTGTATTTTTGAAGTTTGAACCTGACATTTTCTTTTACAGAGTTTCTACTATTTTGGAGACATTCTCTAGCAGGTGTTCCAAGTTGTGAGTTCTATAGTTTTTCTTTACTAAACCTACTTTGAGATCTCTGGTTTCTGACTTTATTCCCATCTTAACATAAAAAAGCATAACACTAAAAGTTCTTAACCTTTTTCTGTTTCATAGACCCCTTTGCAGTCTGATGAAGCCAATGGACCCAGTTTCAGAATAATGTTTTTAGATGTGTAAAATAAAATGCATAGGCTTACTAAGGAAACCAATTATGTTGAAATACAATTATCAAAACAAAACAAGACATTTTCAAAAGTTTATTCTTATTCTCACCCATTTTATAATTTCTTGCTGGTGCTTTTTTTTTAATTTCTAAGGTATCTACAGAATTCTCTTGTAACTGATGTTTTTGCCTCTCTAATATAATGCTCATTAAATGTCATAGACTTTTAAAAATTGTATTCTTTTTTTATTGTCTTTATATGCCTCATTCTTGATTTTTATTTACTTGGTAGCCTGTCTTATATCAGCCTTTCACTCTGAGACTTTTTGCCTTTGGCCTCCTCCTCTTTACTACTGTGGTATTCATTCATTTCTCCTATATAAGACAACTGTAACTGGGCAATCTCAGCTCTATTCAAGGGGATGTGAAGCACTGGTTAATTTCATGTTCATTCTTCTTGTTTTATCATTTTCAGTGATGTCTGACTCTTAATGACTACATTTGTAGTTTTCTTGGCAAATAAACTGGAGTGATTTGCCATTTTTTTCTCTAGCTCATTTTACAGATAAGGAAATTGAGACAAACAGGATCAAGTGGCTTGCACATGGTAATACAGCTATTAAGGGTTGAAGGCCAGATTTGAACTCTGGAAGATGAGTCTTCCTGACTCTAGACCTAGCAATCTTACTTGTGCGTCACCTAGAAGCCTACCAATCCATTCTAAATGGATTACATACTGAACCCAATTCGATTTTTAGTCCCCTTTCCTTTGGTAATAGAGGTCTCATCAGCTATAACCTGCCATGTCTTCTCTCACTCTACAGTTATACTCTCTTTCTTTCCCATGGCTTGACCAATTCAATGTTTTCTGCATATTGTGGATTAAAGATCAAAGAACTATCAGATAATAGTTTTCAAGATGAAAAGAACATTAAAGACTATTGAGGACAACTCCCTCATTTACAAATAAAGACACTGAAAACCAGAGAGTCTGTTCTGGGACATAGAGCTAATAAATACGTAAGGGCAAGACCAAAACCAAGCTCTTACTAAGTACAAATCCAGTAGCCTTTACAAAACCCCACCTAGTCAATGAGGCAAGAAAATTCACATCAGATTCCTGGGACACAAAACTTATGTTGTGACAGAGAAAAGTGGTGTGGTCAACTGAAGAACAGAAAGTGAAATCTTCACTACTTGTCTATTCAGCAAAGGTGAATTTTTCAAAGTATGTGAAAACTAAAGTTTCAAAGAAGGCCTCACCATTAAAAAGCAAGCTAGATTTTTGCCTTCAGCAAATAGCTCCATTTCTGTCTAGTTTACTGACCTCTGAATGATACTGAGTGGTACATTTTTTACAATTCCACTTCATGTCAGTCAACTGCCATCATAACTTTTGTGGACTCTTTATATAAAAAGTGTGCATTCTATATACTTCCTATTGTCCATTAGCTCCTCAGCCTCAGGCCAAGAATAGAACTACTAAAAAATCTATTGCTTCACTTTCTCTTGATGTGCTGTGCATAGAAGCCCTGGACCATCATGGTTTCCCAAAGGAATTTGCTATGCTAGATTGCCCTGGGCAAAACTATGAAGTAACCTGAATTTTGTCATTAGTACCTTTCCTAGCTCCCCTTTCTTACAACTCTTTCCATCTCTGTCCCCAGCCCTCTCCCATTCCAAGTCTATTCCTTCATATTATTTCCCCATTAGTCATCCACAATCGAGTATTCTACTTCCCCCTTGTGTCTTATTACTTTGAATCCTTCACTGTTTGCTGCAAACCAGAGAAAACAAATTTCAGTAAGATATTAATGATTACCAAATAATTGACATATTACTTTCCCAAATAAGGTAATTGAATTTGAATAAGAATTTTCTAGAAATAAAGACTTTAAACTATATGGATGAATGAACAAATCAATAAATAATTTTAATTATTTATTATATGAGCTACTGTAGTAGGCACTGGGAATAGAAAGACAAAAATTAAATAATTCTCCAAAATGAAAGATACCCTGCCCCCAAAAAGCTTGTATTATATCAGTTAAACAACATATACATATATAAGTAAATAGAGATATATGCAAAATAAATGCAAGGTAGTTTTGTTGAACAAGAGGCTCTGTTCCTGGGAGGATCAGGAAAGACCTAATAATAGAATTTCAGTTACTATAACATTCAGGTGGGGGAGATATTTTATACATAAGGGCCCTGTTCCCTCAGGCTATAATGAAAGCAATTAAAAAATACATAGGTTTTAAGAATGACAAAGCATTTTCTCCTCAACAACTTTTTTAAGTGTATGAGTATGTCATCTTCATTTTCAGATGAGGAAATGGAGGTTATTTGTGTGAATGTGTGTGTGTGTGTGTGTGTGTGTATGTCTGCATCTGTGTATTTTTTTTCACAGATCCTTGAAATGTTCAAGGTTACATTTTTTTTGGCTGTCACATTGAAGAATAGGTGATTTATATCAAGTTTATAGTTGAAAAATCTGACAAAATCTTTTTTCCTTGAAATGTACGTAATTCAGGTAACCTCCATCTTTAATTCCTGCAGTTGATTTTTTGAACCCTAAAGCAGGACTTCATATTTATTTGCATCAAATTATACATTGCTATGAAAGCTACATGTCTTTGTTAATAATTATAAAAAATAATATTTATCTAATATTATATATGCATATGTATGTATAATTTTAGGCATATATATGTGTGTGTATATATGTATATTTATATATATTATATTTTTCTGACATGAAAATAGAGGCTGTTTGGTTGAATATATCATATTATCAATATTATATACTACAATTATATGAGAAGATGAATTATATTCTCACAAATAGCCATTTTCTCATCTGAAAAATATATAATATATAGATACATATATACCTAGAAGTATATATATATATATTTATATATACATATAAATATATATATATACACATGTACTTTATAAATGTTTATTATTATTATTAACAAAGAAATGCAGGCTTTCTTAGCAAGATAAAAATTGATGCAGATAAATGTGCTTTGGAGTTGTCTGCCTTTTCTATAATCTGAATCTATGAATGCAAATCACAACCCCTCTGTGACATGATAGTCTTTTAGAGCTTTTATGACTAAATCCTTGATCAGTCTTTCTCAATCCTAGTGATGGACCTCCTCAATTTTGCTAGACTGACATACACAGGTCTATACTTGAAGGTTTTCTAACATCATAGAATATGTCAGAGCTTGTACTCCCCTGGAATACCTTTTAAAAATACAGAGTTAATTCCATGATACAATGAGACCTTGGAGTATGACTTTATATTATTTGTATGTATCTTTAGAAACTGGATCTCACTATCTTTCCATGGTTAGAGAAACAATAGCCACTCACAGCCTGATCCTATTACAAATTAATGCAGAAGTTTTGGTCTTTTGTCCCAGAACCTGGCCAGTTTGCACCTCCTTAGACATACAGGTAGCACCCATTGGATATTGACCTTGTTGGTGCTGGACTTAGTGAGGGCACCCAGCCCTTAATTTAGTACTACTGCATCTCAGAACTCCTGAGCTTAAGGGATCCATGAGCATCAGTCTCTGCAATATCAGGGATTATAGATATGATCCATAAATCCTATTTTAATGGACTTTAATGGAAGAATTCAATTTTAGGTTATGTTAATAGAACTCTGATTATAATAACATTTAAAGAGCATTTTCTAATTTACAAAGGGTTTCTCTCACAACATTGTAAAGCAGCTAGTACAAAGGTTATTGTCTTCACTTAATTAAGTGAGAAAACTAAGGATCATGAAGTTAAGTGGCCTACTCAGTTACTCAACTAGTGACAGAGATGAGAACTGAGCCAAAGTCCATCTGATTACCTGTAATCTTTGCAAGGCACCATGAGACCCAATACAAGGGAGATAGCAGTCATACTCTGCCCTGTAGTAGTAAGACCATACATACATAGAATTCATGTGAATAAAAGATCTAGGGAGGTATATTTCTACTGAGTAAAAGGAATTTATTTTCTAAAACTTCAAACTTATAATTGGAATGGCTGATGTTGTAAGACATACAAAGTCCAAAATCACAAGTTTTTTCAAGCAGAAATCCTATTTTTACATAATGGGACTATGTCAGAAAGGGTAGTGGCATCAGGATGCAATGGGAAGAGTTATGGATTTGGATTCAGGGAGTCTGGATTTCAATCCCAGCTTTACCACCTACTTCCTATGTCACCTATGATAAATTACATAATTTCTTTTGGCCTCATGTTCTCATTTATAAAATGATGAAATTGGATCGGATCACCTCTAAGTTAACCTTGAGCTTTAAATCATGATTCTAGAATGCATCCATTGCATTGTGGATTGAATTGCATGGCAACTCCAAAATTGAAGAATCTATAATTGTATGAATAAGCCAATGGATCCATCTGAAAAGAAATAATCGTTAATCTTGTTATGATAGTGTGTACCCTTCCTTTAAGGAATCACTTCCCAATTGTCCTTGGGCTATCAAATCATGCCATTTCTTTCATAGTTTCTTTTCATTATAAACTCCAAGCACATAGGCAAATTGTATTTGCCAATCAATGGCATATGTCTAAGTAGGCCCCAAGGTTCATTCTACCTACATGAATTATCATAGACATATTCTCAGTAACACATGTCTAGTAGGTCACTCCTCTCACCTCTTTAGGTAACATTTATGGAGTCATAGATATAAGAGAGAACTTAGAGGTCAAACCAAACACTCTCATTTATGAGGCACAGAGTATCTAAGTGATCTATTTAAGATTATTATGCTAGTTAGAGACAGTCTAAAATTGAACTCAAATTTGGTAATTTCCATTTAGGTAGTATTTCTACTACACCACAATTTAGAAAGGTCCTACCTTATGTTGCTTATGGTAATAAGGTAAGACAAGCTAAGCACCTATTTTCCTGATCCATAGTGTTGTGTGAAGAGCAATTCTCTAAAAGGAAGGGAAGTTAAGGACATTGCTATATTGCATCACCTATACTCATTCACCTTGTTTCATCCTTTAAAGGTATAGATAAAGCTACTGCAGTGTGTCATCTTTTATACACAACAGTTCGGTTTCTAAGGGGGAAAACTGCTGTAAAGCATCAATAGAAAAAGAGACAAAGACGAAATTTCTCTACTTAAGGCAAGTATGAACCTCACATGATCACATTTGAAAAAGACTTTGCTAACTACAAGTTATTTTTTTTTTTCCTTTGGAAAGTAATGAATTTCAACTAGGTCCTTGGCATTGATGTATATATGAGGAATCTGAGTACAAAATTAGACAATGCTATTCTGTGTTCAGATCTCAAAGAATGGAATAGAATGGCATTTTTAAAAATATGATACAATTTTTTTTGAAATGGGAGACACAATACCTGATTACAACTTCCTCTCATCACGTTTTGTCTTGGAAGGGATCTTTAGAAGTCATCAGATCCAATACCCCTCATTTTACACATGAAGAAACTGAGACCTTGAAATGGGAAAGTGAATTGTCACTGGTGAGAGAGATAGTAAAGAGGCCTGACCAGTGTTCAAACCCATCTCCATGCACATCAAATTCAATGTCTTTCCCTCAGACCATCTTTAAATGATTATGAATGAAGGAGAAAGAAGACTGATATCAAAAGATAAAATGGTGGCAAAATATTGTGTTGACTACTAAAGAAAAGTATGTCAACTCAATCTACCTCTATAGAAAATTATGATTTTAAAAAGATTACTAGGTATTTTTCTATATCAGATTTATGTATGATTTATTTGGTCATAAAAAGTAATTTGTCTTAATAGATAGAGCTCCATCCTGGAAGCAACCAGTGTTCAAATCTTGCCTCTGATATATTCTAGCTATATAACCTTGGACAAGTGGCTTAACCTCAAATTGCTCTTGACAACTTTAGTATTATAAATTGCAAAAAATATTCTGATTTAAATGTTAGTGAGATTTTCCTCACCCAGAATTATGTATACCAAGGAAATCATTGCCTTTATCTGTTGTTATGTCATAATTCCAGTTTTATGTTTTAAACATACTTTTTAAAAAATAAAGATAGAAAGTACTATTTAGTTTAGTAGTTCATAGAATTTACAAAAGAAAGTGACCTCAGAGACCAAACTGTGAGTCCCAGAGAGGTTAGTGACTTGTTCAAGGTTACACAGATGGAAAGTGCTCTCACGTCACTTGGACTTTGGTGAACTGCAGAGAAGTTTCTCTTTAAAATGATGATTTAGCAATTACAAAGTGATAAGGTTTTCCTGCCATAGAACCTAATAGTTTTATGTCTCAGGGGAAAGAATCCAGGACTGTTTACCTGTCACAGTAAAAAGTACCATAAAGAATATTTTCTTCATTCCAGAATCCTTCTCCCCCTTCAAGGCTCCTTGAAGGCAGCTTGGTACAGTAGAAAGATTGATGGATTTGAAGTAACAGTCACCAAATCTCAGGCCTTGGAAACTATCTAGTCCAATATACGCCTTATGGAAAATAATCTCTCCAACATTCCTAAGATACACCAATAGAAACCACAGAAGGGGTAATGTCCCCACCTACCATTAGTGTAAAGTACTTTCTTCTTTTGGTTAGGTTTAATTGTTAAGAATTTTGTTTCACGTTGTCTAAATCTGCCTCTGAAGATTCCCATCAATGGTTCCTAACTCTGCCTTCTAGAAGTGTATACAGTGTATACAGTGGACAAGAAGACATGAAATAAAACAGAAATGACACAATCTGTATGGTGACACCCAGAATTGGGTACCTTTATTTCCTTCCATTACCTTTGCATCTTGGATTTTTTTTTATCACTATGTGGGACATACATAGCTGCTTTGGCTAGACTGAGACCTTGGGATTGGAATTGTCTGACTGTTGCAGTCATTAACTATTGAGGCTCCAAACTCTAGTTATGGCAACAGAAGAGTCATGACCTTAGACGGTATTCCAATGAATTTGTGGTGATCAGATATTGAAAGAGCAAAGCATCCAGGACTGTGAACTTTTGAAAATCCCATGAGCTGGTGAAGTGGTAGGGAAAATATCTCTCTCCCATTTTACTTCTCTTTGTTTTTTTTTTTTTTTTTTGGACACAGTCTCTGACCCTGAGACAGAATCCCAAACATTTAAATCCTTCTTTCAATCCTTTCTAATTGATCAGGGATACTCTAGGACTTTTTCTTTAGTACCTCAAAGATCTGGGAGGACTAGTGGGAGGGTTTTCTGGAGATGATTAAAGGTAGATTGTTCCATTTAGGAAATAATGATACACGGTTTCAAATATTAGTACTTAACAATTCCAAACTAATATTGTTTGGGAAATTGAGTTAATGGATGGTATGGTATGTTGCTCAAAATATAATATTTTAGAATTCATATTTCTATTATTCATCTAGGTATAGATATAGAATGTATATATTTGTTTACATATTGCTCCATATTAAAATGTATATAAAATATTATTCTTTTTATTGTTGCTGAGCTCAGGAAAGTACAAGGCCACAACATATTGAATACCTATGTACTGTTAATGTAGATGAGTCATTATCTAAATGATGTATCATGGTGTTGGGGACACAGTGCATAGAGCACTAGGCCTCAAATCAGGAAGACCTGAGTTCAAATGTGGCCTCAGATATTTACTTGCTGTGTGACCCAGGACAAGTCACTTAACCCTGTTTGCCTCAGTTTTCTCATCTGTAAAATGAGCTGGAAAAGAAAATGGCAAACTACTCCAATATCTTTGCCAATAAAACCTCAAATGGGATCACAAAGTACTGGACATAACTGGAATGACTGAACAACAAAATCAAGGTGCTGGGAAAACATCCTAGGCATTTGCTAGCTCAGCATCCTCTAGTGGCTAGATATTAGAATTGGTTGGTTGGTGGTTGTTAACCTTCACTCTCGAAGAGGACCAAAATGACATCACTATCTTAGAGTCAAGTTGCAATGTGTCTGACTATAGCTTATCAGAGCAATATGAGCTCAGAATGCTCTACCACAAGTAGGGCACAAATAGTCCATGTGAATATCGGGGATAGATTCTCTAAATTTGCACATCTCATGTTTCTTTTGAGCTCTTTCAATTCTGATTTGCTCATAGAGCACAGAATCTTCTTTTTTTTCAGGCAATTGGGGTTAAGTGACTTGCCCAGGGTCACACAGCTAGTAAGTGACAAGTGTTTGGTCTGAGGCTGGATTTGAACTCAGGTCCTCCTGACTTCAGGGCCAGTACTCTATCCACTGCGCCACCTAGTTGTCCCTAGCACAGAATCTTCTTTGATGAGGACATGCCAAGCTGGGTGGTCTTGTGCCAGTCTGTCCCATGTCATGCAATCAATTCCAAAGTTCTTCAGAGAGATCTTGATAGTGTCCTTCTATCACTTCTTCTGACCACCATGTGAGCATTTGCCTTGTGTGAGTTCTCCATAAAATAGTATTTCAGGAAAATGTATGTTTGGCATTTGAACAATGTGGCCAGCCTTTGGAGTTACACTCTCTGCAGTAGAGTTTGGATGCTTGGCAGTTTAATTTAAGAAAGGAACTCAGTGTCTGGTACCTTATCCTGTCAGGTGACAACAAAGCATAAGATTCTCTGATGTTTGTGCTAATTTTGGCCTAACAATTAACACCAAGAAAACACAGGTGCTCCACCAGCTAGCACTACAAACACTGTCCATACATGGAACCATTGGTTAGCAAATGGAGAAGTTTTGAACACTGAGGATAAGTCTTCTTGCCTCTGTAATATACTTTCCAGGATTGTACACATTGATAATGAAGTTGACTCACATGTTGCCAGAGCTAGCTCAATGTTTGGGATACTCCTAAGGAAAGAGAAAGAAAGAAGAGGAGAGAGAAGTGGGACAGAAGAGGTATTAGACTGACTACCAAACTAAAGGTCTACAGAGTCATTGGGATGACCTCATTGCTGTATGCTTATGAAACCTAGACAGTATACCAGCACCATGCCAGGAAACTGAATCACTTCAATATGAATTGTCTTAGATGTTAGACTGCAGGCTTTTGGAAGATTGTCAAACATTTACCAGAAAGGAAATGAAGCAGTTATTTGGTTGGTGGCTCAAGAAGAGTCCACCTTGTGGACAAACTATACATTTCACCTCCTCACTGGATAATGCATATAATAGTGACCCCATTATCTTTCTATATATTTAAAGAAGGCAGCTTCTGAGTTGATTTAGAATGCTACCACTACTGCAGAGACTCCATGTTTTATGTGATATGTACTCAAAGTATCACACAGAGTCAACTGGTGGAGCAGTGAATAGAGCCTAAAATCTGGGTCAAAAACAAGAAAAATTGAATTCAAATCCAGTCTCAGATACTTACTAGCCGTGTGACCCTGTTTAGTCACTAAACATTTGTTTGACTCAGTTTCCACAACTGTAAAATGTGGGTAGCAATAGTACCCACCTGGCAGAGTTGTTGTGAGCATCAAATGAGATAACTGTAAAAAGTGCTTAGCACTGTGCCTGGCACATAGTAGGTGAAATATAGATGCTTATCCCCTCCCCACCCATACATGCACTCATTTACCTAGTGTGTATGCTAAACACCTGTCTTGGTTTCTAAGTGTGTAGAGGATAAGGAATATAGTCTTATTTAATGTGCATTTTTTTGAGAAAATTTTGTAAACATGAAAAGTTGTTTGACACAGGAAATGCTTTTAATACTAAAATATAAACCTAAATTTATCTCGTGTTGCCATTTGATCCAGGGCAAGTCAGTTAACTTTCTTCTACTTACCTCAACTGGAAAAGTAGGCAAGGGGAATATTATATAACCAGGCATAATTTTGATAGATGGTAGATAGCTATATATTCAACAGACTGAGCATCATGCACTTGTGGGAAATTTATATGAAGAAATTTGCATATTGGGCAGGTACCACGAGTGGTACAATATCTAGCTCATAAAATGCTAAATAATTATACTAGTCTGTGGTTTTCCTGCCAAGACTATCTTACTTTCAAGAGGAGTTAAGAAACTTATCCAGATCTTCTAATTAAAATCTTTCCAGGATGAGTGAAAATATCCCCATATAAAATCCACCCACAGTTGGAAAGTATTATATTTTGACTTTAATATGTCAGTAACTTCAAAGCTGAGTGAACGTTCTTTTTAAGTTATTATCATTATTATTGCTTTTTTTTCACATAGCACAGCTTTATACCTGGAATCAGTGTAAGAGCTTTGGGACATTCATTTCAGGAGGAAACTTATTATGTAGCACACTTTTAAAAGAGGCAAAAGGTATGGAGTAAGAAGTACAAATCTTTATTTTATGAGAATTACCAAATTTCTAAAATGTAAATCCAAGCTCAGAAATTGGGATCAGTTCACATTGATGAACCACTTGTGGACTAGGTACTCACTAATACAGTTTTATTATACTTTATCTCCTCTTCATAGGACATGTAAGATTGTAGGTATTATTATTTATGGCTATATATAGCTAGACCATACCAAATTCTTTACCATGTCATTCTAATTAGGAATAATAGAACTGTCAGGCTTCCTTTTATGTTGGTATTATGAATTTTGAAGGAAAGAAAACATGTCAATCAATATATGAAGTGAATTGTAGATACATTTCCAGGTTATTTTGAGGTGTGAGGGAGGAGTTTGGAGTTACTTTAAAAAGAAGCCTATTTATAGAAAATTTGGGTGGCAAATATATTTAGGTTATGCTCAGAATAAATCATTTATAGATCATAAGTCATTTGACTTGCAGAAATTATATTAACAAATAGCCTTCCTCAGAAAAGTATGAAAGAATAACACAAGTTATTTCTGCCTGTGATGAAGATGTATTCTTGGTCCAGGACACAACACCCAAATTCAAAAAGAGTACACCACAATCCATATGACGAAACATTCATTCTTACTTCCTTGGTCTGAAGGTGTAGATTCAAATCACACCATAGTAGGAGGAATTCCATAATATGCCACAGTTTCCATGTAAATATCCAATTTGGTTATGGACTGGGGATTCAGTCTGATGTAGAGGTCTTTTAAGAGGCTACATATTGTCTAGAGTTCTTCAATAGGAGTTGAAGTTATTAATGGTGAGAGATAGAGGAAAAATACAAAACATGAATAAGAGGATTCTAAATATTGCTTAGGCCTTGGGCAAATAGGGAGGAATTTTTGGTGCTGCTTTGGGATAAGGGCTAGAAGTTGAGCTTTGGTTCTCTTTCATGTGTTCCAATCAAAGTAGAATGATGGAAACCAGATAGTCCCTTGAGCCAGAACCTCAATTTAACTATAAATATGCCTTTACTTTTAAAAATTTTCCCTTATATGCAGCAAATTATTGGGTTCTATCTTTTAACCTATTTTGTCATTCTTTTCTATTTTATCAGTGAGTTTAATCTATTGATATTCAAGGTTATAATTAAGTTTATATTTCATTACACTAAATTATTATTGGTACCTTTTTCCCCTTTTAAACAAGCAGAAGGTCCCTGGAGTTTGTATTCCTTATACTAATTGGATTCATCTCCTTCTACAGACTCTTAATTTTATTAATCCAGAATTAATTTTTTTTATTATTTTCTTTTTTGAGTGTTCCCTCTCCCAGACAAAATGACTATGGTTCAAAATTTTCACTATCCCACATATCCAATCACTATGACTTTACTAGAATGTCATTTGTATGTGGAAATAATACTAGGTAGCACTCATATACTACTTTAAGTTTTGCCAACAAAATTACAAATCTTCTCATAACAACCCCATGAGGTAAGTGTATTATGCCCATTTTATAGTAGAGGAAACTGAGTTTGAGAAACATTAAGCAACTTGCCCAGGGACATACAGATAGTAACCTTCTAAGGTAAGATGCAAAGGTTTTCTCTCACTCTAAATCCAGCACTCTATCCACTAAGCCACTTAACTATCTAAACATTTTTTAAATATTTATTTCTTCCCTTTGCTGTTATCTTTCCTATCTATGATGGGGTACATGATTTCTTCATCTGAAAAATACCTGTTAATATCCTTTGACCATTTGCCAAATTGGGGAATGGCTTATGTTCTTATAAATTTGACTCAGTTCTTTATATATTTGAAAAATGAGTCCTTTATCAGAGAAACTTACTGTAAAGTTGCCTCCTCCCCCCTCCCAATTTGCTGCTTTACTCTTAATTTTGGCTGCATTTGTTTTGTTTGTACAATATAGCATTTTTAAAAATCATGTAATTAAAATTATCTATTTTTCCCACTTATCCCAATTATCCCACTTAAAAAAAAAAGCCTTTGGGGGAGGTGCTGGTAAGAAATAAAGCACTTTTGAGTAGGGACAGGTTGAAAAGAGAAAAATAGAAGGATAAATGGGGGATAAAGGTAGGATGGAAGGAAATATACAGTTAGTAATCATAACTGTGAATGTGAAGGGGATGAACTCATCTATAAAAGAAAAGTGGATAATAAAGTGGATTACATGATTTAGACATAAGGGTGATACTATAAGCAACTTAGGAGAGCATGAAATAGATTAACTGTCAGATCTATGGATAAGGGAAGAATTTTTCATTAAAGAAGAGATAGAGAACATCATGAAATGTAAAATGGATAATTTTAATTACATGATTTTTTTAAAAAATGCTGTATTGTACAAACAAAACAAATGCAGCCAAGATTAAGAGGAAAGCAGAAAATTGGGGGGAAGAGAGGAAGGAGGCAACTTTACAGTAAGTTTCTCTGATAAAGGACTCATTTTTCAAACATATAAAGAACTGAGTCAAATTTATAAGAATATAAGCCATTCCCCAAATGACAAATGGTCAAAGGATATTGACAGGTATTTTTCAGATGAAGAAATCAAAGGCATCTATAGTTATATGAAAAATGCTCTAAATCACTATTGATTAAAAATGAGAATTAAAATAACTTTGAAGTACTACTTTACACCTAAAGATTGGCTATTATGAAAGAAAAAGGAAATAACAAATGCTCAAAGGGATGTGGAAAAATTGGGACACGAAATTCACTGTTGCTGGAGTTGTGAACTGATCCAACCTTTCTGGAGAGCATTTTGGAATTATGGCCAAAGATCTATGTGTATGACCCTTGACCCAGCAATACCATTACTAAGTTTGTATCACAAAGAAATTTTTTAAAAAAAGGAAAAAAAGACCTATATGTATAAAAACATAATAGTGGCTCTTTTTGTGGTGTCAAAGAATTGGAAATGGAAGAAATGTTCATCATTTGGGGAGTGCCTGAACAAGTTATGATATATGATTTTGATGTAATACTATTGTACCATAAAAAATGACAAGTAGGCAGATTTCAGAGGGAAAAAAAAAACCTGGAAAGACTTATATGAACTGATGCAAAGTGAAATGAGCAGAACCAGGAGAACATTGTACACAGTAACAGCAACTCAATACAATGATCTACTGACTGATTTAGCTATAATCAGCAATACAATGATCTAAAACAACTCCAAAGGACTTATAATGAAAAAATACTATCCACCTGTAGAGAATGAATTAATGGAATCTGAATGCAGATTGAAGCATACTTTAAAAAAAAAAAAAAACTTTTCTTTAACGTTCTTGTTTTTTTTCTTTTTTTTTGTCTGTGTTTTCTTTCACGACATGACTAATATGGAAATATGTTTTAAATGACCACACAAATACAGACTATTTTAAATTGCTTGCCATCTCAATGAGGGTAAAAGGGATGGAGGAAGGAAGAGAATTTGGAACTCAGAATTTAAAAATATAAAAATTGTTCTTATGTGTAATTTGAAAAAAATGTAATATTAACAATTTTTTTTAAAATGTGGGGAGACATATACTGGAATAATCAGGTAAGATTCAGGAAAAGGCCTAAGTTGTATTTCTGTATCTGACAGAGTGTAATAGTTCATTCCTCTGCGAAACTTGCTTATACTTGCAAATCACCAAGTTAGGGCTTCAACATAAAACAGGTGTTGGCCAATACAGACATCTATATCCAATTCAGCAAACTTGGCTCCATCTCCATCTGGGCTAGGCATTGAATCTAAGGACAAAAGGTTTCTGTGACCCTTGGTTCCTAAGAGGAGTAATCTAGTGAAAAGTTCACAAGGATTTTTACATTTTCTACTTTTAATTAGGAATACAGAAGATAAAAACTTACTCAACAATAGATACTATGCCCTTAACCTCTCTTCACCTTCTAATATTCTAGAACACTGAGTGAAACCTTGAGTGACAAATTTGGAAGTTGATAATGCTTGGTAAAGGGTAGGATAAAATATCTACCAACAAATATGATGGCCATTATTTTTCATTCTTCCCTCCTTGGCAAATTTATCTCATCTCCTTAAAAATAGGTTTCTTTCATTAATTTCTAGGGGAAAGGGGCTATTGATAGCCAGCTCTTCTTTATAAGAAAATTGTTTCCTTTCTAGGTGATAGAGGTCTCAATCAAAAACAGTCCAAAAGTAAAAAAAAAAAAAGTGGAAACATATTTCTTCTCCTCCTCCTCCTCTTTCTTCTTCTTCTATATAATGCTGCACAGTAGACATTGGCAGCATATGTTACTGTTGCAAAGGTACATCTAATGACCTTGAAACTCTAGAATTTTATTTTCAAAGTAGAGCAATGAAGGTTATTGCACAGAATTAATTCCTCTGATAATCAGAATACTCTACACAGCCCAGATTCAATGTGCCACTTCTAATGTTCATATTATTTTATCCAACTTGGGATGGAGTTTAGGTTCAAGAGAATTTTAAAGGATTCACAAACTATCATTTATTATTTTAGTGGTAATCTTAGAAAGTATGACAGATGGTTCATCAGAATTTTAAAGCATTTTTGAAATATACTATTTTGAACTAATAAAGAGAAGATTCATAGGCTACTATTCCCACTGGGAGAATAAACAAGGAATCTAGCTAATTCTGATGAATAATTCAATGAGCTAAATGGAAAGTTATTAATGCAACAAATACACACATACACATACACTTATATGTGTGTATACATATACATATACAACCTCTACATCCATGTATTTTTGATGAGTGTCTATGCAAAAAATGTATGGGTATAAGTTGGTGTTCATTCCTTCAGTTGTGTACAACTCTTTTTGACCCCACATTCCACAGCAGACTGGGCACTTCTATCCTCTGCTATCTCTCAAAGTCTCTCCAATTTCATGTTCATTGTTTCTACAATACTATCTATCCATCTCATCCTCTGTCACCCCCTTTTCCTTTTGCCTTCAATCTTTTCCAGCATCAGGGTCTTTGCCAAAGAGTCTTTTTTTTCTTATTATATGACCAAAATATTTATGTTTTAGCTTCAGTATTTGACCTTGCAGTGAATACCCTGAATCAATTTAAGTATTAACTGATTTGACCTCCCTGCTGTCAAAGGGACTTCCAAAAGTCTTCTCCCAGCACCACAATTCAAAAGTGTTCATTCTAACAAATGGAGGGGGGGAGCCAAGATGGTGAAGAAAAGGTGGCAACTCACCTGAACTTTCCCCAAAACTCCTCTGAACACCTTTACATAATGCCAGAAAATAATTTCTGGAGCAGCAGAACTCACAAAAGGATGGGGTGAAATAATTTTCTAGTCAAAGATAACAGAGAGTCATCAAGAAAGGTCTTGTGCATCTGGTAGAATAAAAGGTCAAGAATATCAAGGGAATTAATGAAAAACATGCAAAGGAAGGTGGCCTAGCTGTTCCAGATCTAGAACAATATTGCAAAGCAGCAAACAACAAAACTATTGGTACCGGCAAAGAAATAGAGTGGTGTATCAGAGGAATAGGTTAGGTACAAAAGACATAGTAGTAAATAACTGTAACAATCACTGATAAACCCAAAGACTCCACTTGCTGAGATAAGAACCCACTAATGGACCAACACTTCTGGTAAAACTGGAAAATAGTATGGCAGAAACTAGGCATAGAGCAACATCTCACACCACATACCAAGATAAGGTCAAAATGGGTACATGATTTAGACATAAAAAATGACTTATAAACAAATTAGGACAAGGAGTAGTTTACCTGTCAGATCTATGGAGAAGGGAAGAATTCATGGCCAAATGAGATAGAGAACATTATGAAATGCAAAATGGTTATATTTTATTAAATTAAATGAAAAAGTTTTGCACAAATAAAGCTAATTCAACCAAGATTAGAAGGAAAGCAGAAAGCCAGAAAACAAGTTTTACAGCAAGTATTTCTGATAAAGGCCTCATTTCTAAAATATATATAGAATGGAGACAAATATAGAAGAATACAAGTCATTCCCCAATTGATAAATGGTCAATGGATAAGAACAGGCAGTTTTCAGATGAAGAAATTAAAGTTATCTATAGTCATATGAAAAAATACCCTAAATCACTATTAATTAGAAAAATGCAAATTAACACAACTCTGAGTTACCACCTCACACCTATCAGATTGACTAACATGACAGAAAAGGAAAATAATAAATGTTGGAGAATAGGTGGGAAAATTGGAACACTAAATCATTGTTGGTGGAGTTATTAACTGATCCAACCATACTGGAGAGCAATTTGGAACTATGCCCAAAAAACTTTAAAACTGTATACCCTTTGATCCAGTAATATCACTACTAGCTCTGTATCCCAAAGAGATCATAAAAAAGGGAAAAGGACCCACATGTACTAAAAATATTTATGGCAGCTCTTTTTGTGTTGGCAAAGAATTGGAAACTGAGGGGATGCCCATCAATTGGGAAAAGGATGAGCAAGTTGTGGTATGGGAATGTAATAAAATACTATTGTTATATCAGATATGATGAGCATGTGGATTTTAGAAAACCTGGAAAACTTACATGAACTGTTGCTGAGTGAAGTGAGCAGAACCAGGAGAACATTGTACACAGTAAGAGCAACATTGTGTGATGATCGGCTATGATAGACTTAGCTTTTCTCAGCAATACAATGATCCAAAACAATTCCAAAAGACTCATGATTAAAAATGCTATCCACATCCAGAGAAAAAACTATGGAGTCTGAATGTATATTGAAGCATATTATTTTCACTTTTTTAATTTTTGGTTTTTTTCTTTCTCTTGTTTTTTTTTCCTTTTGTTCTGATTCTTCTTTCACAGTATGACAAATATGAAAATATGTTTAATATGATTGTACACATATAATCTATATCAGATTGTTTACTGTCTTGGGGAGGGAAGAGGGGAGGTTGGCAGGGATGATAAATTTGTAACTCAAAATCTTTTAAAAATGAATGTTGAAAACTAAAAAAAATAAAAATATGGCAATTGCTTCCAAAATAAATAAATGGATGCTTCAATTGAATTTTCAAAAAGTATGCTTCCTATATAAGATATAACTATGTAATATATATCAGGTACTTAAAAATTTTATCACATTCCACCTAGACAGAACCAGGCTGACATGGACCAAAAATATATTAGGCAAGATGAAAACGTATGCCAAATATGATCACAAGATTTATAGTTACATCAGTCATTCTGTTGTGAAGGGAAGAAAAGGTTTTGAAACAGGTCTTTCAGTTGCTGATCACTTTCTGTTGTGCTCCCCAGAAAAAGGCACACATGAGGCTTAGTCTGTTATGCAAGAAGGATTCTTTGGTGATTCACAAAGGAGAAACAAATCCTAAACATGTGTAGTGGGTATGATCCAAGCACAGTGCCTATTCTAGGGAATAAATAAATGATGTCTATCCTTGTTGAAAGATGAACTACAGGAAACTGTATGATCCAGAGGTCTAGACTGGAAAACACAATAAGAATTAAGAAGAAACAGGTCCTAAAACAAGACTGGGGTTCAGCATGACACACACACACACACACACACACACACACACACACACACACACACACACAAAACAATGTCAGGAGAGCAGCATGGAGATTGAAGCAACTATGCTTCAAATAATCATTTTCTTCATGAAGATAATGAGCCTAGTCAGCATCATTTTTAGGGTATAGCCATCATCATACATGGAAAAAAAGTGTTTAAATGCATAAAATAAATTGCATTGGATTATGAGAAAAAAATCATATTGAAATACAGTTATAAAAATAATCACAGGCAACCTGAAATATACTGAGGTGGAGGAGATTGTCTCTGGTTGCCAGGTTAGGAATTCTAGAGTTAGAACTATCTATGTTTAGCTTCTTTTAAACTATTTTGGAAACACCTATGTTGTCTATTATGCCTCAGACTCATTTCATGGTTAGATTATCTCAAAAAAGATATGTGTTTTATGATTTTATTATACCAAGTTTCACATACGAATCGTTTTGATAACATTATGTTTTCTGGTGACCTATACATTTCTCTCTGTCTCTCTGCCTCAGTCTCTCTGTCTCTGTCTCTGTCTCTATCTCTCTGTTTCTCTCTGTCTCTGTCTCTCTCTGTCTCTCTGTCTCTCTCTGTCTCTCTCTCTCTGTTTCTATTTCTCTCTCTCTTAATGTGTGTGTGTGTGTGTGTGTGTGTGTGTTTATCTCTCTTCCTCTCAGGTCCATAATAGCTAGAAGGGACCTGAAAGGCTATCTAGTCTCCTATTTTTCAGATAAGGAAACTGAGACTCAAAGAGTTGGATTGACTTGGCTAAGTCAGACAGGTAAATGACTGAAGTAGGATGCAAATTAACATTCTCTGATTCCCAAATCAGTGCCCTTTCTGCTATATTGCACTGCTTCTCTCTTAGATTACCTACATTTGTACTTTTTTTTTTCTGAAAAAATGGTATTTGTGATTTAGTCATAAAACATTACACAGAAAATGTTGGTCTTAAAAATATGGGATTTTGAGGCAGAGAATATCTTAGGGACATTGAAAGTGTTATACAATTTCCCAAATTCAATACAGCCTAATCTCCTGTTCTTTTTCAATTCTAGGCTGCATACATATTCCTCCTTCAAGACAAGACTAAAGTATGTTCATGCTCCTACCCTATTAGAGTCCAATCCCTAACAGATTACTCCCCAGACACAATGTTCCTGTGTGCTGAGATGCTTGCTTAACAAATTGAAAATTAAAGGAAAGGGAGGAAGGGAGGCAACCTTACTTATGGAAAGTGTCTATGCCAGGAATGATGTAAGGTACCTGTATTTAACTGTTGAAACTCAGACAATTGTTCTGTCTAGCAATGCCAGGACTATAGTAGTTTCCTGGAGTCAAGTTTGGGTCAAGATTTGCTATAGACCTTCCAGGAATACAAACTGCTACCAATAAACTCAAGTAGTATATATCACCAATAAACTCCTGTTCCTAGTGGCATTGATGCTATAATTAAGCTCACTGCTATCCTCCCTATAACTCCTATCCTGAGACCCTGAGACTATAGAGAACTTTCTCAAGTTCTCACTCTCACTCCCCCAAATATTCAATCAGTTGTCAAATCTTTTCATTTAATCTTCCCAATATCTTTCAAGTATGCCCCTTTCTTCCTCTCACACAGTCACCACCCTGCTATAGACCCTCATCATCTTTCACCTAGACTATTTCAATATCCTTTTAATTGGTCAACGTGCCTCAAATCTCTCCACACTCTGTCTGATCCATCTTCCACATAGCTGTCAAAGAGATTTTCCTACAAAGCCAAAGTCTGACCATGATTCACTCTATACCCCTCCCCTCCCTCACCTTGCTCAATAAACTGCAGTGGTTCTTTACTATTGTAGGAATAAAAAATATAAAGTCCTCTGCTAGGAATTTAAGCTCTTTGTGATTTGCCCCTTTTATACTCCTCTTACCCCACATAGTCAATAAGCTGTCAGATCTTGCCATTTCTTTTTTTTTTAGCTAGGTGCTGGAAATTTATTTTTTTAATAGTATTTCATTCCCCCCCCAGTTACATATCAAGAAAATTTTGAACATTCATTTTTACAAGATTTTGAGTTTCCAAATCTTTTTTCCTTCTCTCACCTCATGTCTTCTGAAAATTATAGGCCAGAAGTGGGGAACCTGTGGCCTCAAGGCAATAGTAGCCCTCTAGGTCTTCAAATTCCCAGGTTCCCAACCCCTGTGGTAGGCAGTTTAATATAGCTTATACATGTGCTATCATGTAAAAATATTTCCTTGTTACAGTTGTGAAAGAAGAAATAAATAAAAAATGAGAAAGAACAAAGTAAGTGAAAAAATATGCTTTGATCTGAATTTAGAGTCCATCAGTTCTTTGTATGGATATGCATAGTATTTTCCTTCATGAGTCCTTTGTATTTGTCTTAGATGATTGTGTTGCTGAGAAGAGCTGTCATTCATAGCTGATTGTCACACAGTGTTGCTGATACTATGTGCAATGTTTTCCTGGTTCTGTTCCTTTCACTTTGCATCAGTTTGTACAAGTCTTTCCAGGTTTTTCTTAAATCATTTCTTATAGAACAGTAGTGTTTCATTACATTCATATGCCATAGCTTGTTCAGTCATTCCCCAGTTGATGGGTATCCCCTCAATTTCCATTATTTTTCCAGAGTATATATAGGGCCTATTTCCCTTTTTAATGATCTCTTTGGGATGCAGAGCTAGTAGTGGTATTTCTGGATCAAACAGTATGTACAGTTTTATAGCCCTTTGGGCATAGTTCCAAATTGCTCTCCAGAATGGTTGGATCAGTTCACAACTTCACCAATATATAGTACATATAGTGTCCTAATTTTCCCACAACTTCTCTAGCATTTATCATTTTCTTTTTTTGTCATATTAACCAATCTGCTAAGTGTGAGATGGTAACTCATGGTTGTTTTAAATTGCATTTTTATAATCAATAGTGATTTAGAGTATTTTTTCATATGACTATATATAACTTTAATTTCTTCATCTGACAATTACTTATTCATATCCTTTGACCATTTATCAATTGAAGAATGACTTGTATTCTTCTAAATTTGGCTCCATTTTACATATGTGTGTGTGTGTGTGTATGTGTGTGTATACATATATTTGAGAAATGAAGCCTTTATCAGAGATACTTCCTGCAAAAATTGTTTCCTGCCTTTCTGCTTTTTTTCCTAATCTTGATTGCATTAGTTTTGTTTATACAAAAGCTTTTAAAATTTAATATAATCAAAATTATCTATTTTACATTTTGCAATGTTCTCTATCTCTTGTTTGGTCATAAATTCTTCCCTTTCCCATAGATCTGATAGGTAGACTATGCCTTGTCCATCTAATTTGCTTATTGTGTCACCCTTTATGTCTAGATTATGCCAAAGGTATGCCATATCTAACTTTCCTAATATTTTATTTAGATCTTGCCATTTCTACCTTCATAGCATTTCTCACATCCAAACCCCTCTGTCTAGTCACATAACCATGATTCTAGTCCAGGCCACCAACTTTGACTATTGCAATAGAATGCTAATTTGTTTTCTCTGCCTTAATTCCCCTTCTTGCATTCTATGTTTTAGCAATATCCAGTCTATTTGTTTTCTTTGAACATGAAAATTTATTTCCTATTTCCCTGCCAGGCATTGGCTGTACTCCATTACTGTAATGCTCCCAATCTTCACCTCCATGTCTTGCCATCCCTTTGAAGTCACAGCTCAAGCAATTTTTTTTTTTTGCAGAAGGCCTTCCTGCTACCTCCTCTAATGCCGTCCAGTCATTTGAGACTTCTTTCTATTCTTTACGTATTTTGAATGAATGTAAATGTTTATTTATTTGCATATTGTAAATGAATATCAGCGTAGTATATAAGCTCCTTGTAGGTACATATTATTTTTATATTTTCAGAGCTTAGAATAATGTTTGTCATATTGCTGTTGTTATTGTTCTTCAGTAATTTCAGTCATATATGACTAGTCATAATCCATTTTTTGTGTTTTTTTTTTGGCAAAGATACTGGAGTGTTTTATCATTTCCTTCTCCAGATCATTTTACAGATGAGAAAACTGAGGCAAACAAGGTTAAGTGACTTACCCAGGTCACATAGCTAGTAAGTGTCTGAGGCCAGATTTGAATTCAGGTTTTCTGAATCCAGGTTCAATGCATACCCATTGCATAACCTAGCTGCCCCATGGCATATTGTAAGTATGTAATAGTTTCTGTTTGATCTAAAAATTTGGAAATATATAGTATTATCACTAACATAAAAATGGAAGGACCTTGATTAAATTCCTTTGGGTTTTATTCTACCTTTTTGGGAAAAGGGAAGGACTTGTCCTTTAAATGCTGAGAGGAGATAAACCTATTAAACACTGTACTGGTTTACTTTTTGGATCAATCAGTCCATGCAAGTGAAAAATACATGAAATGCATCAGGGAAGAGATCAGCTCACTTTAAGTTTGATTCCATTGAATAAAATAGCATTTATTGCTTACTATGGTCCAGGCACTGCACTAGGCACTGAGAATACAAAGTCAAAAAATGAAACAGTTCCTGCCCTTACATCCTTATATACTCTGTGTGTGTATGAATTACTATCATCCATCCACACTCCCTCTGACATTAACACTGATTCTTCTTTCTTCCTACCCTCTTATATCCTTCCAATTACCCAAGTTCTGGTAATTTTTATTCTACTTCTACAATATTTCTCGCATGAATGGCCCTGTAATTCCACAGTTGCCACTCTAGTACAGGCCCTCATTAGCACTTCTCCTTCTTGCCATGCAACTCTCCTTTATATAACCAAACTGATCTACCTTTTGTATGAGTCAATCGTGATGCTGTTAAACTCAGAAATCATCATTTGCTCAAAATTGTTGGTAAACAGTATGAAACCACTGGTGGCCAATAGATCAAGCTTGTTTTGTTTTGTCAAACATTCAAAACCCTCAGAATTCTCAGCCTTATTTCATATTCTACTTCCCTGTGTGAATCTTTCTTTCTAGTCAATTTTACTACTCTCTGCATGGATGTGTCTGGTACTTTCTCTCTACCATTCCTTAGCTCATTCTGTTCTTCTGTGAGGCAGACCTATGTTCCAGTCCAAGGAAATAATACTAATGCTAATACTAATACTAATACTAATAACATACTGTAGAATAAAAATATCTAGCATTTAAATATAGGTGAGGCATATGTGCATTCAGGCAGCTAGGTAGTACAATGGACAGAGTGTTGGTCTTGGAGTCAGGAAGATTCATTTTCTTGAGTTCAAATCTGGCCTCAGACACTTACTAGCTGTATGACTCTTGGCAAGTTACTTAACCTGTTTGCTTCAGTTTCCTCATCTATAAAATGAGCTGGAGAAGGAAATGGCAAACTACTCCAGTATTTTTGCCATGAAAACCCCAAATGGGGTCACAAAGAGTAGGACATGACAGAAACAATGGAACAACAACAGCATGTGTATTCCAGGGACAGGGAAAAGCCTGTACAAAGGCATAGTGATGGAAGATAGAATGTCATGTGAAAAGGACAGAAAATGTGCCACTTTGGCATCATTACAGAATGCATGAAGTGGAATAATACGTTATATAGAAGGGAATGTTGAAATCTTTGTGAAAGATTTTAAACACCTGAGAAATTTGTCCTTTATACTATAGTCAATAAGGAGCTGAAAGAGGTTTTTGAGCACAAAGCTGATGTGGTTAGACATAAGCTTTTTGAAATATCACTTTGTCAACTGTGCAGAGGATAGATTGGAGAGAAGAGAGATTGAAGGTAGGAAGAATAATATGGAGTTTATTATAGTAATACAGGTAAGTAGTGATGAGGATCTGAATGAGGGTGGGGCCATGTGAGGGGGAAAAAAGCAATAGACATGAAAGATGTTTTTGATAGACTTGGAAACTGAAAAGAAATAGGATGTGATGGTAAGTGAAAAGTGAAAGATGGCTTTCAGGTTACAAACCTAAGTAACCAGAAATTTGGCCTTTTGTGAAAATTTTGAAGTTATTGGAGAATCAATCTTCAAGGTGTTGCAAATAGTAAAAGAATCCCTCTAAGAACTATGTTAATATGGTTAGAAGGAAGTCATGGATAATATTTTCACAAAAATGAATAAAGGAAAGGCATAATCAAGAAGCATCCGTGAATACCAACTCCTATACCTCCTTTGTCAGCTCTCTAATTTTTTATGAGAATGGCATATTTATGGGAGGAGCCAAGATGGTGGAGGGAAAGCAGTGACTTGCTTGAGCTCTCTCCCCAAACCCCTCCAAACACCTATAAAAAATGGCTCTGAACAAATTCTAAAGCAACAGAACCCACAAAAAGACAGAGTGAGGTAAATTTCCAGCCAAAGATGGTTGATCAGAAAGGTATATTGCACTGGGTGGGGAGAGGAGCGCAGTTCAGCGTGGGCGCACAGGCCATAGTGACCCTGGAGTAGGCCTCAGAGGACTGAATTGTGGCCAGCTGTGGTGGTTTCCAGACTTCTCAACCCATGAATGCCAAAGACAACTTAGAAGGTCAGTGGGAAAAGTCTGTGACTGTAGTGAGAGAGGAGCTAGGTCTCAGTCACAAGTCTAGAGCGCGGCCTGGGGCCATGGCTGTTTCCTGAGCTTCCTGCTCACAGACTGAGGGGGAATTGAGTGGCTGATCAGAAGGGAATTACAGGGATCTCTTTACCAGTGCTGAGGCAGGAATCTCTTGCTTTGCGCTTGCTTGGATCTGGGTCACAGTTCTGAGGGGCAGTCCCGGGGTGAGGAGGAATGCTGGTGTGGTGGAGCTTGTTGTGGTGGTGGAGAGGAAACACCTCGCCTCTTATCATAGCACCTTGGAAGAACTGAAAATTTACAGATCCCTATAAGTGTCTGTGAAAACAGCTGCACAAACCCCCGAAGCTTGGGACAGTACATTCTGCACTTGGAAGCAGACTCTTACCTTAACAAAGAGTTTAAAACTCAAGTAATTGTCTGGGATCATGAGTAAGCAGTGCAAAAAGAGTCAGACTATATTATCTTACTTTGGTGACAAAGAAGATCAAAACATAAAACCAGAAGAAGACAACAAAACCAAAGCTCCTACATCCAAAGCCTCCAAGAAAAATATGAATCAGTCCCAGGCCTTGGAAGAGCTCAAAAAGGGATTTTGAGAAGCAAGTAAGAGAAGTAGAGGAAAAACTGAGAGTGACGCAAGAAAATCAGGAAAAACAAGTCAACAGCTTGCTAAAGGAGATCCCCCAAAAAATACTGAAGAAAATAACTCCTTAAAAAATAGCCTAACCCAAATGGCAAAAGAGGTCCAAAAAGCCATGAGGAGAAGAATGCCCTAAAAAGCAAAATTGGACAAATGGAAAAGGAAGTTCAAAAGCTTACTGAAGAAAATACTTCCTTAAAAATTAGAATAGAGAATGGAATATTTACATATCAAGGACCTACTTGATTAAAAAAAAACTATAAGAAACAAGCAAACATGTTCTATAGAAAGTTTCTCATAGAAACTTTTTATTTTCAAGATAAAGAAGGAATCGATTCAATTATATAAGAATAAGAGTCATCCCATAATACATAAATGGTCAGAGGATATAAATAGGCGGTTCTTAAATGAAGAAAAGCAAGCTATCAACAATCATATAAATTCTCCAAATCACTAATAACAAGGAAAGGCTAATTAAAACAACTCTGAGATGCCATCTTGTACCCATCAGATTGGCCAAGATGACAAAAAAGGAACAAGACAATTGTTAGGATGGGATGTGAGAGGATAGACAAACTAATACATCCACTGCTATTGGAATTTTAAATACTCCAGGTACTATACTCCAGGTACTGTACTCCAGTAAGATATTTTGGAATTATACCCAAAAAGCCACTAAACTATGCATGCCTTTTGATCCAGTTTTCCCTCTGTTAGGCCTATACTTCTGTAACATTGCTTACCTTACCTCCTACTGCCTGATGGCTAGGTAGGTTACATTTCTCCTGTACCCTTGAGAGAGATTTGTGGATTTCTAGCCTTTTGTCAATGGCTTCAGCCCTCACCAATGGTGTTCCCTCATGTACAATGAATTAGTCCTCTGCATCCCAGTTCCATTTATCTGCTAAACATCAGATTAGCTTTTACAAAGAAATGTTTACTTCAAAGATATAAAAACAAATACACAAATAGCTCAGCTCAGTTCCTATAGAGTCCAGTCTCAATTCCAAGTCTAAAACCCATCTTAGGCCCAAGTCCCAGGTACCCTGACTTCTCAGGGCTTATTTGACAGACTGGCTGGCTGCAACATCCTGCTACCCTCCTGACTCCAAAGTCACCATGGCTGAAACTGCTAGGTCTGATAGGGATCATTATTGGCACCTGAACCTGAGAAGAACAAATCAATCATCACACACACACATACATACACACACACACACACACACACACAGCTCCAGAGCAAAGCAAACACCCCTGACCCATTTCTTAGAGAAGGGACAAAAGAGGGGGGGAAAGATAGCCCCTCATCCAGTTCAATTCATAGTGCCTACACTGTGAGTGAACTGTAATTTTCATCCCCTGGAATTAATAGGAAGGATTGTGCAGTCAAAAAGAGTGACTATCCCTTTCCAACCAGTTTAAAAGATTAGCAATATATTCTGTCTATAAAGCTGATTAAAGAAGATTACTCTCATGCAAGCGGTAGAAAAACACAGGATGCACGTTACTTCTATGTTAGGGGACCTGGGCATCCAGACCACTTATACTTCAAAGAGATAAAAGAAAAAGAGAAAGAAATCATATATACAAAAATATTATCAGAAACTCTTTCATGGTGTCAAGAACTAGAAACTAAGGGGAGGTACCCATTAATTGGAGACTGGTTCAATTAAATATTCTTTTTTCTTAAGGTAATTGGGGTTAAGTGACTTGCCCAGGGTCACACAGCTAGTAAGTGTTAAATATTTAGTCTGAGGCTGGATTTGAACTCAGGTCCTCCTGAATTCAGGGTTGGTGCTCTATCCACTGCACCACTAGCTGCCCCAAAATAAAACATTATTTATGTATGTAGTAGAATATTACTATGGCATAAAAATGATGAAAGGGACATTTTCAGAGAATCATTAAAAGATTTTTATGAAGCGATGCAGTGTAAAGTGAGGAGAACCAAGAAAGTAATTGATACTGCAACAATGTTGTCAAAATAAACAATTTTAAAGGATTTAATGACTCAGGACAATTCAATGATCAACCACTCTTCCAAAAGGTAACAGGTGAAGTAGGATTCCTTGTTCTCTGCAGAAAGGTGATATTACAAATGAGATATCTATTTTTGGACGTGGCCAATTCGTGGAACAGTTTTTAATATCTATGCATAAAATATGTAGTCATATTGAGTTTACACCCACTCTGCCCCTGGCCTTGGATCAGCTTGAGCAAAGTAAATATGGATAGATAGATGAATGGATAGATAGACAAATAGATGAATAAAAATAGACAGATACATGAATGAATGAATTGATACATGAATGAATGGATAGGTAGGTCAACAAACAAATAAATATATGAATAAATAAATAAATGGGTGAATTAATTAATTAATAAAACAAATAGATAAATAAATAAAAGGGAAATATAAAACAATGGGATAGAAAAACCAGAGAGCGTAGAGAGGGGAAATGGATAGCTGAAGTTACTTTTTTCTAGTTTTGTATTATACACAAGTATTAAAAATTAATCGATTTAAATGTGTCCAGCCCCAAGAAGGTAACAAAAGAATAAAAGATAGGATTTAAATCTTTGAAATAATTAATTCAAGTACTTACTAAGTATGTACTATATACAAGACATTGAGCTTAGAAATTAGGATATAAAGATAGGATTTTTTTAAATGTCCATGGTTTCAAAGAGCTTGGCTTCTAATGCATTGATGCAACATTCGCCCCCCCCCCAAGATTTCTCTTAGCCTTTTGATCTTTCAGCTTTTTTTTCATATTCCTTTTCATTTGCTTTTGGAAATCCTCCTCACCCTAAGTCTTTCTCTTCTGGCTACACATAGAACTCAGAGGCTAGTCTATTGAAAGGCCTTTACCATCTGTTAGGGTATACACAGTTAAGTTGGGCAAGGGTCTCTGCCTTGAGTAACCTCCACGGGAGAGGTCTGCCCCCAGCTCGGTTTCCAGTCACTTTTTCCTCGGGGTTGACATTCTAGTTTTTTCTAACCTATGGTTTAAGTACTAACCACAGCCTGTCTTTTCTGCCTGAATGTTATAATTCCCTTCTTCTTTTCCTTTGTGTGACTAGGCAAAGTAAGTGCCAATGGCTTCTTGTGAGCAAATGTGGTCCCAGGGTTTGAACATAGTTAATGCTTTAGGGGCATCCCTACAGAAAGGCCTTGAGACACAAGACTTGTAGCTTGCTTGTGCTCATCATTATGAGTGCATAGAGACAGTATGAGATGGGATACTGAATGAGAGCTCTAAGCATTAAAATTCTCTTAAAAGTTAAATGCACTAAATGTTATTTCGTGAGTTTCTTAAAAAATGTGGAGTTTTTTCTTTTTATCTTGTGGATTTAACTACTATTATTCATCTGGCACATAATACTTTCTTTTCATTCAATAAAGCTTTGGGGTTGATGATCACTTCCAGATGCATTTTAACAAAGAAATAAGTACAATTTAATTGAGAAAGGGGAAGACACTAACAGCTAGGGGTTTGACTGAAGTTTAGGAGGAGGTGGAACCTTGAAATAGCCTAAAGTTTCTAAGAAGTGAAGATTAGAAAGGAGTTCATTCAGACATGAGTATAAAGCATCTTGAGCAATGGGAAAGAAGTGGGATATGGACTAGCTGAGTAGTTTGGAGAAATGCAAGTTTGGCTAGAAGAGAGTATATGAAGGTCACTAATTTAAAATGTCTGAAACAGTAAGTTAGAACTAGGTTTTGAAGGGAGGTGGCACAGTGTATATATAGAGTGCTGAGCCGGGAGTCAGAAAGACTCATTTTCCTGAGTTCAAATCTGGCCTCAGACATTTACTAGCTTTGTGACCCTGGGCAAATCACTTAACTCTATTTGTATCAATTCTTCATCTGTAAAATGAGCTGGAGAAGGAAGTGGAAAACCAGTTCAGTAGCTTTACCAAGAAAACTCCAAATGGGGTCACAAAGAGTCCAACACATCTGAACAACAACAGCAAATAGTAAAGAGGGAAGAAGGAGAGAAGGAAACAAACATTTTTATAGCATCTATTCAGTGTCAAGCATTGTACTAAATGATTTATAAATATATTTCTTTTGATCAAGTGAGTTGTTTGTATAGACAATAAGGAGATATTGAAAGTTCTTGAGCAGTGAAGGCTTTGGTCAGAATTATGTTTTAGAAAGATTATTTTTGCAGCTGGGTGGAGAATAAATTAAACAGTGAAGAGACAGGAAGTTGAGAGACCAATTAGACTATCACAATAATTCAGGTGGAAGGCAATAAGAATCTAAACTGTGGTAGGATCCTAGTGAGTGTAGAGAAGGAAAGGGATAGAAAAAGATATGTGTATGGTGGTTGTATGATACTCTAGTGAGAAAAAATGAATCATTTTGAGTTCTTCATAAGAAAGTAACTAAATTTAAAATACATTTTATTATAGTCATTAAATTAATGCACATAAAATATATATGTCAAATTTTCTGTCTTTTCAGAATTAATTTGCCACTTCACCCTTAGTAATTCAGTAATGTGTGTATATACACATACATGTATGTGTATGTATTTATACACATATATATATACACACACATATACACAAACATGTATACGTTGACTCATGAGTAAATTAGAGTTAAGTGAAGCAGAGTTCAGTGATGTTGTCAGCCTCACTGTCTCTTCCAGAGTCACTGAAGTCCAGTGATGAGACAAAAGTCAAGATGTTTGGCAATGGCTTGGGATGCAGTGGATGATTTTGGCATCTTAGATGTCTAACCAGTCTCTGAGAACTCCATAATGCCTGCTTCCACTGCTTTGTTGTGGGAATGAAATGTGATAACATATGTAAAGTACTTTGGAAACCACAAACTTTATAGAATTGCTACATATCATTAACATCATCATTATTATTTGAAGTCACAGACTTCAGATGCATTCATAATAGAGATTCACAAATTAGACTAAAAGTTCCTTGAAGACAGAGATTGTGGCATATTTAAACTCTTGGTCTTGCCCCAGAACCCAGCAAAGTGTTCTGCACACAGTAGACATAAATGCTCGACCATTGGTTTCTCAATTGAGATAAGGAAGCCTGGCAAATCCTTATGAGTACCAGCATTATAAGAATTAGCTGAGTATTTAGAAAGTTTCTGAATGAGAAAGCAAGAAGCATGAACAAGATTTGGAACCCATTACAAATGTACAATGTGGCATGGAGGTGGGAGTAAGCAGTGAAGGAATAGTAATTCTGAGATTGAGCCAAGGAGAAAAATATCGTAATGGCAATAGGGTGCCTCCTACATCTGTCTTTTCTATCAAACACTTTTGATACCAACACAAATAGCTCAAACAAGCCATTCTTAGTCTAGTGAGCAGCAGGAGAGATGCCTTTCACTCTAGGACTGACATTCTCTTATTAGAGCAGGCCTTTCTTGAACGTACTTTTCCACAGCACTTGACTAGCAAACACTAGGGAGTTGGGGGTGGGATGAGACTCTTTAATTTTAATATGAGACTTCAGTCACTGACTTCAAGCTTGCATTTTTAGAAAGAATGATTGCAAAATTATGGCTGGCAACAGATTGATGGATGTGTAGGTTGAGGCACATGTTTAGAATTTAGAGAAAGTGAATGCTTTTAGTGGTCGGTCACAAGTCAAGTGGGCCTAATTTATAATTAAATTCAACACAGTTTACAATATGAGGGGACCCATAAATAATGCCTTTAAATCTATGGCCACATGTTTTTTGGCAGCTTTGATCAGTCTTGTCATTTCAGACATCCAGTAGTTTTCATATTGATTCATGCATTAATCAGAACACATTTTATTTCAGAATTAGCATATCCAAACTGTTCTGACTTATAATGCTAATATGTTCTATCAAAGACTAAATTAACATTTTACTGCAGCTAACCAGAAGTAATGCTTCTTGCAAAAATTAGAGGCCAGTGCCAACTTCCTATATTCTTCTCTAGTTGTTTATATATCACCCTGTTTAATTTTTGCCTTGTAAATTCAGAGAAGCAAGCCCTAGCTTGCACTTCTCTTTCCCACTAAACAGACAAATAGCAGAGTAAAACTCTCTAATGAAAAGTGGTTAAGGGAAGTCCAAAGTGAGCATTTCATTGCTAATGAATCATATGCACATTCCTAAGATAATATATTTATATAGGAGACAAGAAAATGCAAAAATTTGATTACCTAATGTTATCTTCTTCATTCTTGTCTTATTTAATACTTTGCATTATTTTAAATGGAAAAAAATCCCTTCAAATACATTGTCCTTTTCTAGCTAAAAGCTGTTATCTGATTTAAAAGAAGAGGGAAATGGTAAGATAATATTTTGTTCTTTTTTTTTTCATTGTCAAACTTTGTTCTTTTTCCATTCTCCATAAAAGTAATCTTCTAATCTTTTCACATAACAACTCTTTGGTGTTGATCCTTAGGTCTATGCATTAATGCTTATCCAAGAGAAATGTTGGCTTCCAGTCCTGAGAGCTTTACAAAGCAAATATCATATTTTCCATGTGTTAGTGAATTCAGTACTCCATGTGTACAGCTCATATTGCCTGAATCCATATAGCAAATTCTATTCAGCTGCACATATATACAAAGCTCACCACACTCCCAACACAGACATGATAAGGACAGAATGAAATGAATGTAGCTGTATAACAAAGAAACACTGCAATTAATGTCAGGGAATTCTTAGAAGAGAAAGATGTGACTAGCAGTTTTCCAGAAATGTAATCCTATCATTACAAAAATGGGGAAAGCAAGAGTTCTACTTTTTTTCTGTTTTTATAGCCCCTGATCCAGTGGTACATGGAAGGGTTGGGAAAGGTTTCAATGTGGAGTTAGTTTGCTCCTGGAAGGAAAGAAAAGTCCAGTAGAGGAGCCAACCAGGGCTTTGTCCTTCATTGATAGGCTTGAGCTATAATCTCTGATCTCCAAGGGAAACCCTGGATGTGAGGGCATTAGCCAAGTGGGGCACCAGCAGGACTGAATTTGCCCAAGTTATATTAACTCTGAAATGATGTTCTGGTCTATTAAGTTACAATTATTCTTGCAAGATTCTAAATTTAAATAATAATAAATAGCATTTTATAGTACTTTATGGTTTACAAAGTGCTATAGATATGTTAACTCATTACATCCCAACAACAACCATATGAAGTAGGTGCTATTATTATACCCATTTTTACCTATGAGGAAACCGAGGCACAGAGCAATTAAGTGACTTACCCAGAATCAAATAGCTATTAAGTGTCTGAGGCAGGATTTGAATGTAGACAATAAGTTGTATTGCAAAGGAGAGAAAGCACCACAATTTAGCTCTCTCAACCTTCCCCTACACACAACATTAAAATAATAACTCAAATAAAATTCTGGAGTAGCAGAGCAAACAAAATGATAGAGGGACTAATTTTTCCAGCCCAACAACAACTTAGGAGCTTAAAAAGAGAGGTTTATGACACTGGGGTGGAAGCTTGCCAGCAGCTCATGTGGTGGCAATGCCACTTATGGGCCTTGAAGGTGGAGATGATGGCACCAGCAGCAGCTTCAGTAGCTCTCAGCCTATATGCATAAGGGGATTGAACAACTAGTCAGAAAGAGATTATAACAGACCACTTTGCTGGAACTGACCCAGTTGCTGTTCAGCAACTCCATTGCCTATAACCAGTTCCAGGTCACAGTTCCAGGGTGGAGTATAGTACTTTCAGTCACAAGAGAGCAGAGGCCCTGAGGAGCAGTATCACTTGTGGTCACAAGGGATCAGCAGCCCTTCCTCTCCTGCAGACCAGGCGAGCAGTGACCACAATTCTCTATGTATCACACCACCTTGGAAGCACCGAAAAAGTCCCCAAATTAGCTATGAAATAGCAGCCCTCAAAAAAAAAAAGAAAAAAGGAAAAAAAGAAGAAGCTTAGGACAGTGTGCCCTATCACCCACACCACAAAAACTGAGCCGAATGTTAACATAAAGTCAAAAGGCAAGAAATAGACTGGACAAATGAGCACACAACAGCAAAAATAAAACCTGATGATAAAAAGTTACTTAAAGTGACATGGAAAATCAAGATACCAACTCAGAAGAATAAACCAAAGAAGAGCTTTTAGAATGGAAGTGAAAATAGGGGGTTAGACAGACAACATTTGAATCAGTTGAGAGAGGAAAGAATATATATACTCACAAAAATATGTGTGTATATACAGGCATGTATTACTGTGTTTGTGTGTGTATATCTACCTATCTAGATACATCTATCTACATGTATATGTATGCATATTCATATACACACATTTTTCAACTGGCTATAGAAAACTATGTTACCCGAGAGGGAAGTGGTGTGGGGAAGGATAAGAAAAAAGGTAGGAAGAGAGATTATAAAAGAGAGTGTGCATTAAGGTAGGCATCTGACAGAAGTAAAACATTCTTTGAGTATGTGCATGGTAAAAGAGAGAAAAAGAAAGATAAACAGAAGAAAATAGGATAGAGGGAAATGCATAATTAGTAATCATAACTATGAATAAGAAGAGAATATTAACAATATAAGATATAGTAATATAATAATAAAAGAAGATTTCACTCATAAAACAAAAGCAGATAGCAGAATAGATTAGAAACCAGAATCAAACAATAAGTTGCTTATGAGAAACACACCTGAAACAGAGAGGCATACACTGAATAAAATAAGGAGCTAGAGCAGAATTTATTATGCTTTAGCTAAAGTAAAAAAAAAAAAACACAGGGGTAGCAATCATGACCTCAGATAAAGAATTTTTTTTAAAAGACCTAATTAAAACAGATAACCAGGGACGCTATTATTGCTAAAAAGACACTATAGACGATGTAGTAATATCAATGTTAATCATATTCACCAGAAGGAAAAGCATCCAAATTATTAAAGGGAAAGTTAAATGACTCACAGGAGGAAATAGATACTCAAACTATGCTAGTGAGTGACCTCAAATTTTCCCTATCAGATTGGTATGACAAAGAATAAATAAATTAACTTAGGTGGAATTCTCATTATATTGGCTCAGCCTATCCATGAGCAATTCTAAAAGCTCTTCCTTGAGCACCATGTTTATAAGAGAATTCTTCTTCATTCTTCCCATTCTTCCTCTCCCTTCTCCAGTGCAGCCCTCTTTTTCATGCAATCATTTTTTGTATTTCTCTTCCTATTTGGACAGTTAGGTTTTTAAGGTGTTTTCCACTATTTTTGGTGCCTCTTTTATTAGGCTGTTTATTGTCTTTTCATAATTTTCTTGTGTTGCTCTCTTTTCTTTGCCTATTTTTCCTCTACCATTTATTTGATTTTGAAAATCATTTCTTTTGATCTTCCAGGAAATCTTGTTGCACTTCTGTCCAAATCACATTTTTTTTTCCTTTGAGGTTTTGCTTGTAGCTGTTTTGACCTCTATTTGTTCTTCTGAGGTGGTGTTTTTATCTTCTTTCTTACCATAATAGCTTTTTATTATCAGGTTTTATTTTTGTTGTTTGCTCATTTTTCCAGTCTATTACTTGTCTTTTAAGTTTATAAAAGTTTATCTCTATTCTCATTGTGTGGTTGATAGGACACATTGTCCCAAGCTTCAGTTTTTTTGGTAACGTCTATTTTCAGACCTAGTTTGGGGACTTTGGGATTTTTGTAATCAAATATTGATGTGGATACATAGGATCACAGATACAAAGATTGGAGGGAACTCAAGGAATTCAGAAACAAACTCCTTCATTTTACAGATAACAGAATTGAGGGAGCAGAGTTTTTATGTAATTTAAAAATGTAGACATCTAAGGGAGTGTCTCTGAAAATGCAGAGAGGTGTATCATGTAGATTTGAAAAATATTATTGTGAGGAAACTTAATGTCCAGGTTAATTTTATTGTGTAAATGGAAGATAAAGTATGCCAGGAGTAGATAGGGTATGAAATGGTGGATGGGGATGAGGGGAGCATGTATATAGCCTATTTCAGGAGAATGGTATAGTATATTCAAGATGGTGAATCTAAATACAGAAGCTAGGAATTAGAGTTCACTTGCTTAAAGTGGAGTAGAAAAAATATAAGTGGGTAAATATCCTATATGTTATTAAGAGAGGGAGTTCTATCTCCTATACTAGAGAAAGAATAACAACAACAACAACAGCAAACTAACATTTACATAGGGCATTTTATGCGCCAAGTGCTTTAGAATTATTATCTCATTTGACCTTCACCACACCAAGAGATAGATACTATTATTATCTCCGGCCCAGAGGTCAAAAGAAGTGATGCAAATAAACTCTCAATGTCTCTCCGAAGAACTTTAGTACTGATTGTGAAACATGGGGGATGTTGGTACAGGAATGCTCAGCATGGTGTGACTACATCAAAAAAGGCAATGTGCTCTATGAGGAAAGCTGAATTGTAGTAGTTAAAAAGAAACATGAGATGCACAAATCTGGAGTCATACCCATCCCAAAAGTTCAAACAGATTATTTGTGCCCAGAATCAAATTGAGCTTTCTAAGCTAAAATTGTTCTGATTAGTGACAGTGGAACACACTATACCTTGATATCAACATCATGATGTCATTTTGGTCCTCTTCAAGTACAAGGGACAAACAACAATATACCCATTTCATGATTAAGAAGCAGAAGTTAAGTGATTTACCCAGTGTAACACAGCTAGGAAGTGTCTGAGATTGGATTTGAGCTAAGGTCTTCATGACTACACATCTGGAACTTCATCTATTGTGCCATTTAGTTGATTTTGTAGGGATAAAACCAATGACAACCCAGTCACTCTGCTGAAAGAGGTGACCACAATGCCCATGTAGTTTTGAGGGAAGTTTCAAGGTGAAAGCATGGAGCCTAAAGAAAAAAGAGACCTATTACACAGAAAATAGAAAGGATGATAAAAACTTGAGCCAAGAAGGGCAAAGAAAAAGACTAAAAGTATGTGAAGAGAGATAATGCCTCTCGAGGACTGTTTGTTACTCCCCCTCCCCCAAAATGTGCCCTTTATTGGCACTTGAATGACTTAATGCTTTTATAACAGTAAGTTAGATGTCTACTGAAGTCTTTTCCAACTCTTTTGTGATTCCCCATTTCTGTGAAAATATAACCTTGATTAAGGGCAGCTACAGTTGTCACCTGTTCCACAGATGCTGTTCAGTTCAATAGGTACCCTCTGTATATAGAGCACCACGTTGCAATTAAGAGATGCCAAAAAACAAAAATAAGATACTTCATACAATGCATACTCTAAAATCAATATGTGATACATATATAAATAACCAATAAAATTATTCATTGTATGTATATTAATAAGATACCAAAAACCCACTAAGTATGATAGATGATTAAAGAACACTACTTTATACAGTGCTATGAGCACTTAGGAAGTTCATAAATTCTGTTGGTTGATGATTCAACTAACAAATCCAATACAACAAACATTTTAAAGTATCTATTACCTATAATTTAAGTGGGCTGGTGCTGTTGGGAATAGAAAACCAATAATAATTGTTTAAGATGATCCTCCCCCCACCACTGATAGGCCATCTCAGATCCCATAAGGAGGACCTGGATGACAGAAGCCAAAACTAGGACTCAGCAAGACACCATTATCCACTTATCATACTCTAGAGGTTACTCCCAGGCTTCCTGCCAACATCTACATCCCCTTTTCCCTTCTTGGCAGGACATTGAACTCCTTTACCCCTCTCTGCCAGAGGATAGCAGAATCCCCTCTTCAATCTGATCCTTAGGCTTATTCACTCCTTCCCAATGGTGGTGGACCCCTCCTGGGAGTCAGATGTATCCTAGACTTGAAAGTCTTGAAATCTTCCCCATTTCTGCATCATTAGAATCTCTGGACCTTTCCATCTCTTCCAAAGGTGATCTCTCCTATAAATATTGCCTTCCCCAATTAGAGTGTGTGTTCCAGAAGAACAGAAACAGTTTTCCTTTTCTCTTTGAATCCCAGCACTTAACTCAGTGCTTAGCACATAGCAAGCACTTAAGAAATGCTTTTTCACATGACAAAACAAGTAAATGATACATGTTGGAGAAGATGTGGGAAAATTGGAACACTAATGCATTGTTGGTGGAGTTGTGAAATGATCCAACCATTTTGTAGAGCAATTTGGAACTATACCCAAAGGGCTATAAAAATATGTACACCCTTTGACCTAGCAATAGCATTTCTAGGGCTGTATCCCAGAAATCATAAAAATGGGAAAAGGACCCACATGTACAAAAATATTTATAGCATCTTTTTTTTGCAGTGGCAAAGGATTAGAAATTAAGGGGATGCCCATCAATTGGGGAATGGCTGAACAAGTTGTAGTATATGAATGTAATGGAATACTATTGTGTTATAAGAAATGATGAGCAGGCAGACTTCAGGGAAAAAAAAAGGACTTGTATGGACTGATACCGAGTGAAGTGAGCAGAACCAAGAGAACATTGTACACAGTAACAGCGAAGTTGTGTGAGGACTAATATTGATAGACTTAACCCTTCTCAGCAATACAAAGATCTAAGACATCTCCAAAGGCCTCATGATGGAAAATGCTATCTACATCCAAAGAAAGAACTATGGAGTTTGCATGCAGATCGAATCATAGTATTTGCTATTATTTTTCTTCTGTTTTGTTTCATTTCCTCTTTCTTATGGTTCCTCCTATTGGTTCTAATTCTTCCTTACAACATGACTAATATGAAAATTAAAAAAAAAGAAATGCCTTTTCATTCATTTATGCCATACTACTCTGATGAAGGTTAGGATTATAAGTGAAAAGTCTTGGTTGGGAAAAACTACAACAGCAATAACAAAACATCTTTTTTTTTCCACTACTCCAGGATTTTCCAACTATTCCAGGAACTATGATAATTTGTTAGCAATGAAAGAATTGTATGGATTCTTAGGGCAGATTTTCCTCAATTTCCTTCCCCTATGGGGATGGAATGAGTCTGTGATGAACTTAAAATGCAGAAATGAATGTGCCTCCCAAAATAATTTGGGAATTGAATATTTGTCAAGGACAGCTTAAGTGCATCCTTAATCTAAGATAAAGGAAGGTAGCCTGGGTCACTCAATGTTCTGTTTAACCCTCTTAGGCAACATGCCTTTTCTGGATAATCAGTATTACAGAAACAGATGCAAGCAGAAGGACAGATTTATTTTCCACGTAATGTTTGTGTGGTGACATAAGCTTCATGTTTATGTGGGCACCTTCACTGGTGAATTTGCTTGAAAGGGCTTAACAGGGAGCCATAAAACTTCTCATGCTTGACAGTGGACCCAAGGCACATATTAATGGATCAATAAAACACTCTCTTTGTCATTTCTTGATGCCATATTGCCCATACTTACACAGTATTCTCTCCTTTAGTTATGATCCAATCAGAAATTGTGAGATACCAGTCATATTGACACATGTTCTAACACATCGAACCTTAGCCAACTTAAAATTTGGTTCTGTCTTAACTTGATCTACTTTCTTGGTTCAACCTGGGCTACTGAGGTTCTTCATACATAGCTGCCTATGAGCCATGCAATCATCACCATATCACATCATCATCATCGATCATACATTAGTGTTGTCTTCTCATCACTCATCTTGCTAAATGCGTGTATAAGATACTGACCTTGGCTTTCACAAATACGATTCTCTCCCAGTGCAGTGCTTCAAGTTTCTCAATATTCCCTCTATCTGTTTCTCTCAGAGAGTCTCTCCTTCTACATCAAACTTTCCACCAAATGCATTCTGCTTCCCCAAATTCCTTCTATATTCTGAGGTGCTAACTAGCTTCTCACACTGTACCTCTAACATCAGCATGCCTAGTGCTTCTTAAATATGTCCAGGGACTAAATGATAGCTTTTAATAGCCATGTTCCTTTTCAACACTGAGAAAAGAATTGATCATTGTGGCTGGTATTTCTTGCTGGATTTTAAACTTGAAAAGAGAAAGGGCTCTGGTCTCAGATATTTTTTATTCCTGTCTTGGTACTTTACAAACATCAGGAGCTTATTCAACAACAGTTATTAAACTGAAAGTAATAGAAGTAAATATGAAGAAAATAGACCAGAAGGGAGTGTATTTGGCCTGTCTGTCTGGGACAGGTAATTTGCATCATTGTAAATAGGATAGGGGTTCAAAATTATCTCTATCTCTTTCTATCTATCTAATCTACATGTTTTATTTGTATGTAAATGTAATCTATATCTGTCCATATATCTATATATCTATCTAATCTGGAGCATTAACTATGGGAGCTTCAAATGCTACCTGCCTCTAAAAACAACCTACCTCTTATTCTGATCCTCTGCATCTTGTATAAATGTACTGTGGGAGCCTCAGAGAAAGAATTGTCACCACCTTCCATTTATTCACAAGTTTCTCTTTGATTTGAGTTTTAAAATGTTCAATAAATGTTGCATTGCATTCTGATAAAAGGTTTTCACAATGTAAATACATCATCATCATCATCATTCTCATCTAATATATATAGTTAAAATATATACATACATGTTTATATATATATGTATGCAAATACTTATATATCCTTTAGCTGGAGTGATGGCATTGTAGTTAGGAAGAATTAAATTCAAATTCTGCCTCACCCTCAAATTTCTATCCATCTGTTAAAATTCAACTCAGAAATTAACTTCGTAAGAAAATCTTCCCTGATCTCCCTATGAGCTAATAATTATATTTCCACTGCTTTGACTTCACATAATATTTTGCTAGTACCACCTACTATAGATACATATATACATACATACATACATACATACATATGTATACATATATACACACACACATATATACATAAATACATACATATATATGTATATACATATATTTTATGTTTGTATATTATTGTACACAAATTATTTGGACATCATCTATGTCCTTGTACCAAACTAGAAGCTCCATGATTACAGGCATTTGGTAGGGTCATAGGTTAAAGCTGAATGAGACCATAGAACTAATTAAGCCCAATCCCCTCATTTTACAGATGATGAAACTGAAAGCCAGCAAGGTGACTTGCCCAAGGTCACACAGGTACTGGAATATATAGCTAAAATGCAAAGCTATCCTCTGAGTCCAAACCCAGTGCTGTTCTCTTATCTAAATTTTTTTACCTCCTTCAGGGAAAATGAAAAATAATAACTATTTACTTATGTGAAAGGAATACTGGAGTGTTGCATAAACTTTCTCATAAGACTGGCTTGCTCTTCCAAGTCTTTCTTTTCATTAACACACAAACAGGCAAGTCGTATAATGTTTTTTTTTTTTAGGGATTAAATGGTGAACTCTCTGAGTTATCCTTATACTTTATTACATTATTCAAATAAAGACAAACTGGCTTTGAAGGATAATGACTTATTTCACTTCGACCCATACTAATCAGGGAGAAAATAAAACAAAACTAAACCAAAGAATAGGCTAAATCACTCTTACCTCCTATGCATGTTCCTTCCCTATGATGAACAATAATACAGCTTCAGGGTAAATCAACAGATTCTAATTTTAAAAATTAGCCTTTTCATTTACTGTTCCACCAGATAGTATGATACCTGCTGTGCTTTCTTCTCACCTGACAATGCTGAGCTGGTTCACCTTGGCCAGCTTTAATCGTTTGATCTCATGGAGGAAGATGAAATTAACACCAACATTTTTCTAAGGATGGATTCAGCACAGAATCACTGCTTTTTTATAGCTCATTAGACAAGTAGTCATTTTCAATGGAAGTAGACTAATAAATGCATCAAGGAGCTGGAAATGTGTAAATCTAATGAGAGCTCATTTACATAAGAGACACAGGAACTCCGTCATGTCATGAATTATGTTATACAAGCTTATGGTTACTTAAAATTCACCTGCACAACGTGTCCCACTATTTCTGTTGGTATTTTAAAAGCCAGTCACATTCAGTTCAATAAAGATTTTTGTGCTTTGATTTATAATATGCAGAGTTTATCTGAATGACCTTTTAAGATTATTTCATGAAAATCCCAAAAAACAAATAGATAAACATACTGTGATGAAATAACCTTGAATAAGTTTGGGAGTAGAAAGTGATAATATTAATATTTTGATATCATATCATAGGATTTGGTGCCGGGAGAGACTTCCTCATGATTTTTTTGTAATTATAGGCAATAGAAAGAAAGAAGAGAGGAATGATATACTTTTGATCATCCACTCTGCCAAGAAAAAGCGATCCTCCAAGAATCATAGGATTATAGATGTGGATCTGGAAGGGACCTCTGAGGGCAACTTGATGAAGTTCTGCATTTTATAGATGAGGAGACTGAGAACTAGTACCTTGTGATTAAAAAAAAGGAAAAATGATCAGATTCCAAGGAAATGGTAAGTTCAGCTTATGTGGGAGCACAGGTTGAGAACTAGAAAGCAAGTTGTTGGAAAACAAGCAAGCATCACATACAAGTGAGGGTAAGCAAGCCTCCAGGGACCACATGATAACTTTTTTTTTTTTTTACAAAGGCTTAAGTAGCCCAAAGATGCTACACAATTTTAACAAGAATAAATCACATTTAGAAAGCATGTTAAGGTTTGCAAAGCACTTTGCTTCTAACAACTTGTAAGGAAAACTGTGTATTATTAAACCCATTCAATGAAACCAGTTCTAGTTCTAAAGGAAGAAGAATGTAGCCTCACCCTACTTTAACTCTACAGGGTTTATTGACAATAGATCCAACACTGATGTTATGTACAAAAGACACAAGGATAGATGGACCAGTCCTCCTACTGGTTGCTGAAAGACATAGCCCTGTCCCAAATCATAAGCTAATTCTGAGCAGTGGCTACAGGGAGAAGCAGTCATGCTTTATATTCCAAAGGGCAAATGGAATCAGAACTTTTTTATGAATTCAACAATAGACCCTAGCCACTATTTGAATATTCTTTAAGTTATTTTTGCTCTTTATAAAGGATGATAGGACATCTGCATCTCAAAATTCTACTTTTTTTCCACATCAGTAAACTTCATCTGGACAATCTTTTCTTTGGGAGAAAGGGAGCCCAGGCCAGCAAGACTATATCACTCATTTTACAGGTGATGAAATTGAGAATCTCTGAGAGATTAAGTGACATCTCTGATTACACCAATAATAAGTGTCTGTGCTGGGATTCAGATGTAGGGTCTTTGATTCTAAACCAAGCATTCTTTCAGATTCAAGAAGATAGAAGAAAAGCATCTTATGATAACACTATAGTCTAAAAACTTCTAATAGGATGAAGGAAAATGTCAGAGCCCACAAATCAAAGGGAAAGAGCTTTGAGGACAACATAGAAAAGAAATATTTCTCTTGGAGATGGAGATGGAGATGGTGATGGGATATGTGGCCAATGCATCCAATCCCAAGACAACTGAAATGGCATATGTAAGAGGGCAGTCTTTATTCATGGCTCAAAAACAAGTATGCCAAAGTGATTTTTGGAGATGTAAATTCAGCAGGACTGAGGATGGTAGCACAGTTAAAAATAGAAGGCAAGAAGACATAGTTACATCTGGTCAAGCATGCCCTGGGTGATAGAACTAGAACTAACTTGTACAGTAACTTGCACAGACAGAACTCCCTACTTGTACTTTGGTCCCTGTGATAGAGTGGGTTGTGGGAATTAAGTAGGAGATTTTGTTTGCACACACAATTTCAAAAAGAGTTCAAAGCTTGTGTGTCATCAGAAGTAGGGAAGGGATGGAAATAAGTTTTTATATAATGCCTTCTATGTGCCAGGCACTTTGCTAGGCACTTTTTTTTTTAACAAATGTTATCTCATTTGATACTTACAACAACCCTGTTATGTAGATTATCATTTCCCCTATTTTGCAGTTGAGGACCCTGAGGCAAACAGAGGATAAGTAATTTGTCCAGGGTCACATAGCTACTAAGTATCTGATGCCAGATTTGAACTCAAGATTTCCTGGCTCCAGGCTCAGCACTCTATCCACTGCACCACTAACTGTCTAATTATGGGACTATGAGAAGGAAAAAGCCAGGGTGCATGCATAACTCCATGATAAGAGCTCCAGCCAGAGCAGATGCTACATTATTGGTGGTAGGAGACCCTTAATTAATATAATTATATTTGTAACAAGGTATAGGAATAGGCCAAGATTGTTAACATAAAGGTACCCTGATTCCAAGAAAAAACATCCTACATTTCCCTACCACATTAATGGAAATAGCTTTTTTCTATTGTGACTGAACATCTAGAACAAGCTAGTTCTTTACAACTGCCAGACTGTGACAGTCATGCTATCTTTCCTGTGTTCTCTTCCCTGCTACCCATCCAGAGATGGTAAAGGTATACTCACAACACAGGTGCCATGAACTGAACCGTGAGTTCATAGGGGTTTTGGAATTTTTAATTGGGGCTGTGGTATATTGTAACTGAGCTGAACTATGAATCTAATACCTGTCTCCTTCTGAAAATATGAGGTGGTGGTGGTTGGTCTCTGTGTTGGGGTGGGGTATGGAATTATTCTACATGTGTTGGGAAATGTGTGTATTTGTCATTATATCTTTGAAGTAAATATTCCTTTGAAAAGCTAATCTGACTACAAATGGTTAAAAAGATGTGAGGTGCAAGGGACACTCCTAAGACCGGGACAGCACTATCTGTGGACATTACAGTCAATTGCAGATAACCTGAAAGCCTCAAACCATCTTAAGGGTACTAGAAAACCCTAGGAGAGGAATGAAATGTAACATACCAACATTCAGATATTGGGGGCCTGGGTAGTCAAGGTTACAGATAGTAAGTTAAAAAAAAAGATTAATCTTTTAAATCTGTTAATTTTCCTATCCATATTCTTTGTACCCCAGGAGTGCTTCCTAATAATTGCACTGTAAATCACTTAAAAGAGTGATGTGCTTAAGTTACGGGTATAACAGGCAAAGGAGAAATACATGATGGAAATTCTTATGATCTTTTATGTGCAAGGGTTTGAGGAATTATAATAGATAAGGAGATATCATAGCAGCTTTTATCCTATATTGAAGCATCAGTGAGCCAAAGCCTGGGGTAACTGGGGGAAAAATAGCAGAGCACACAAGCTACAGGAGTTCTTTGCATTCTATGGAATAGATCAGGGTCACAGGTACACAAACACATCGATAATTTCATAAATTCTCTTTTTCCTTAAGATTGACTGGTTCCATAATGGGCCCAGGTTGGAAAGCAGCACTGCTGAAAATAGAAGGCAGGAAGAAGAATATAGATATGTCTAATTTGGTTTTGCTATGGTCAGCCAGCAAATCTACTGGAAACAGTTCTTATTCACAGTGATAATCCTTTGGAGTGGCAAAATAGTATTGGATTTCAAATCAGAGAAGGCATTGTAAAGAGCACTGGCTCCAGGGTTTGAAGACCTGGGTTCAAATCCATCCTCAAATCCATCCTGATCCTTACTTACCTATGTGGTCCTAGGTAAATCATTTAACTTTACAGAGATACAATTTCTTCATATCTAAAATGAGATGACTAGACTAAATATCCTTTGAGGTCCTGTCAAGCTCATATCTGCAATTCCGTGACTGGGAAAGCAGTTTAAATGGGTTTGAATTCTGGACTTCAAAGGAGAGTATCTGGAAAGTAGTGAAAAAGAGTTCAACCTCTAGCACCACAATTTACTATGTGAGTTGAACTCAATGGGCCTCAGTTTCTTCATCTACAAAATTAGGAAGTTAGACAAGAAAAACTCTAAAATCCCTTAGAACTTTTTAAAAATCATTCCCTATAATTCTGCTGCTGTAGTAGAATGATGATTTCTTCGGAATGAATCAAGACCCGTGTTTGAACCTTGAATAGAATAACTTTCTGGTGCTCCTGTACTGAGGCAGTGCCACTAGGTTTTTTTTTTTTTGTTTCTGTAATTATTTAAATTCAAACATGAGAGCAGTCTTTCATTATTTTTAATATGAAAAAAATCAACAGTGTTCTTATCAATTACCTTTAATGGAACATTTAGGTACCAAGAAAAAGGGAATTTTGTTTTAAGTTGTCTACTCATGCCTTAAGCTATCAAAATTGCTTCAGGAAGTATCTTTCTCATTTTGAGTCAAAGAAACAGTTTAATTCTTATATTTTTTTTTTCTCAGTGAAGATGGGAATGGGAGGTATCTAGACCTGCAATTTCATTGTCATAAGGCATACCTAGTGAAAAACTCACTCTGTTCATGTGGATCTCTATGTGTTCTATAACTTGTACTCTTAAAATGAATTGTCTGGGACACTGAGAGACTACTTCACTGGCCCAGGGTCACACAGGTGCCATGGATGAGAGGGGGAACTCTAACTCAGGTCTTCCTGATGCTGAAGCTTCCTCTCTACCTACTAAACCACACTTCCTCAGAAATATCTAGGCCTGCCAAAATTGTGATTGGTTCACAAGTTCTAGCTGCCCTTAAGCATACCTACATGAATGAAGATCTATTTGATATGAACATTCAGAGATGTAGTACTTATATAATAATCCATATCTTCAAAATAATTTAAAATATTGAAATCTTTACTTTCTCATAGCAAGTTTTCTGTGTATCTCAGTAATTTACAATTCAGCCTCTGGTCCTGGGGGCCAAGGTGGATTTTAAAAACTAAACTGAACAAGCAAATTTACAGGAATATATGAGGCACTTTGAAAAATGGTGTTTGAATAAATAACGCCTCATTTTGCTATTCTATGATTATCATTGGGGAACAAAGTGTTCCACACTGGGGATTTTTTCCACATATATTAAACTTACTTATAAAGGCACCATTACAAAAATTGTTCCCTAGCTTCTCTAGCAGAGATAGGCTTGAAAATGCAGGGATCTTGGGACTACTCTCTTGCTTTGGCAAATGCTACCAAATTTTTAAACATGTATAGATACACACATCTCATTGAAAATAGGGGCATATGTTAATTGACTACAGAGGGCTAATATAGAGAGCATTTACTTTTAGGAAAATTTTGGCTCAAAAATAAGTGTGAAGTAAATTATATACCTATATTATGTTATACTATCTGCTAGACAATTTCTTTGCATGACCATATTGGTCATAATCCATTTTAAGTGTTTTGTATATGTTACTTCATTTGATAGTCACAAGGAATACTGCCCTGAGGACCTAGTACCAGAGGGTAAAAGAGTCATTGAAAGAATACACCAATCACTTCCTGAAGTAGATCCCCAGATGAAAACACCAAGGAATATTGTGACCAAATTCCAGAATTATTGGGTTAAGAGGAAAATACTGCAAGTAGCCAGAAAGAAACAATTTAAATATCATGCAAGCACAGTCAAGATTACACAGCCCCTTGCAGCTTCTACATTGAAAGATTAGAGGGCTTGGAATATGAAATTCTCTAAGGCAAAAGAGCTTGGATTACAACCAAGGATCAACTCCTCAGCAAAACTGAGGATAATTTTTCAGGGGAGGAGATAGACATTCAATGAAATAGGGGATTTCCAAACTTTCTTGATGAAAGGACCAGAGCTCAAGAGAAAATTTGGTCTTCAAATACAAGACTCAAGAAAAGTTTAAAAAGGTAAACAGGAAAAAAAACATGTTAATCAATGAGGTTAAACTGTTTACATCCTTATATGGGAAGAGAATCATAGTAACTCTTGAGAACTATATCTTTATTATGACATTAAGGGATATACATAGACAGAGAGTGTGGATATAAGTTGACTTTGATGTAATGATGTAAAAAATAAGGAGTGAAAAAAGGATTGCACTGGGAGAAGAGGAAGGGGGAGGCAGAAAATTGTAAATTATATAACATGAAGAGCTACAAAAGACCTATTACAATAGAGGAAACAAAGGGAGGGGGGCAAACATTTTTTGAACCTTACCCTCATAGGATTTGGCTCAAAGAGGGTATAACACACACTCAATTGGGTATAAAAATTTATATTGCTCTATAAAAAAATAGGAGAGGAAAGGGGAAATAAAAGGAAAAGGGAGTGATAAAAAGGAGGGCAGAAGTAGGAGGGAAAAGGAGAAAGAAAAGGGGGCAGATTGAAGGAGGTGGTGATCAGAAGCAAAACACTGGTGAGGAGGGACAAGGTGAAGAAAAGATACAAGTAAAAACAAGGGGGATAATAGGATGGAGGGAAAATTCACAGTTAGTAATCATACTAATGGGATGAACTCTTCCATAAAATGGAAGTAGTTACCAGCGTGAATTAAAAACGAGAACCCTACCATATGTTGTTTCCAAGAAACACATCTGAAGCAGAGATACACACAGAGTAAAGGCAAAAGGCTAGAACAAAATATATTATGCTTCAGCTAAAGTAAAAAAAACAAAAAGAAGGGGTAGCAAGTCTGATCTCAGACAAAACAAAAGCAAAAATAGATCTAATTAAAAGAAAAAGGAAATGAAAGTACATCTTGCTAAAAGGTACCATGGACAATGAAATAATTAAATATATATGCATCAAGTGGTATAGCATCCAAATTGTTAGAGGAATGGTTAAATGAGTTACAGAAAGAAATAGACAGCAAAACTATACTAGTAGGGAACCTCAATCTCCTCCTTTCAGAACTAGATAAATATAACCACAAAATAAGGAAGGAAGAAGTTAAGGAGGTGAATAGAATTTTTTAAAAATAGGTATGATAGACCTCTGTAGAAAATTGAATGGGAATAGAGAGTAATATACATTTTGTTTTAGAACTAACACAAAAATTATGATGTATTAGGGCATAAAAACCTCAGAAAGAATATTTTTCTCCTCTATACATCTGTGGATGTGAGATCACAACATTCTAGTAGCTATTCAATTTCATAATCACATTGACTCTTTTGCAAGCAAGCTGCTACCACAATCAAATATTTTTTTCTATATTAACTATTTAGATGAAAATCTTTCTAAAATATTTCCCATGAACTATGCCCAAAGGGCTATAAAACTGTGTGTAGCTTTTGATCCCACAATCCCACTATTAGGTCTGTATCCTAAAGAGATTATAAACACTGGAAAAGGAACCACATGTACAAAAATATTTATAGCAGCTCTTTTTGCGGTGGCAAAGAATTGGAAATTGAGGGGATGCCCATCAATTGGGGAATGGTTGAACAAGTTATGGTATATGAAGGTAATGAACTACTAGTTTCCCATAAGAAATGATGAGCAGGGGTTGGAGCCAAGATGGCAGAGTAAAAGCAGAGACTTGCCTAAGCTCTCCACCAAATCTCTTCAGATACCTCTAAAAAGTGACTCTGAATAAATTCTAGACTGGCAGAACCCACAAAGAGACAGAGTGAGGTAGATTTCCAGCCCAAGACAACCTGAAAGGTCAACAAAAAAAGGTCTGTTGCACTGTCTTCAGTAGTCAGGGCACAGAGGCAGACATGGCCTAAGCAAAGCTGCTCCATGGGACTGAATCACCAGCAGTAGTGGCAGGTTCTAGTCTTCTCAGCCCACAGATGCCATAGACAACTTAGAATGTCAATGGGAGAGATCTGTCAGAACTGGGTGTGAGAGAAGTGCAGTTCAGCACAGGGTTGCAGGGTGTGCCAATACAGCTCAGCAAACCAGGAACAGCCCTTGGGAGTGATTGAATCAGCAACAATAGTGGCAGCAGCAGCAGCAGCAGCTCTGCTCCTGGAGCTACTAGCCCACAGACTGAATGTTTGAAAATCACCTATTTCAACTTCTTGGATTCAAGATGGCAGAGTAAACAGTAAGTTGCTCTCACCTACCATCATTGACCTTGAAAAACCCAGAGAATATTGCCCTAGGAAAAATCCTGAAATAGTAGAGTCAGCAGAAAGACTAGATATAGCAGTCTTTTAGCTTGTGAAGCAAGGAGGATTAATGGGAAAAGTCTCTCTTCCTGTGGCTGAAAGGGACCAGTACAGGAAGGGAGGTGTCCCAGCAAGCCAGTGGCAAGCCTGACCTCAGCAAACTAGTAACCAAACCCCTTGCCCCCAGAATAAGAAGCCTGGGACAGTGCCCCCTGTGACCCAGAAACAGAGATCAACTTTAAAAGCTATAAAAACATGAACAAGAAGCAACATAGAAAAAACAATGACCATAGAAAAGCATCTTGGTGACAGAGAAGATCAAAACACAAATTCAGGAGAGGATAGCATTGTCAATATACCCACATCTGAAACCTCAGAGGGGAATATGAACTGGTCTCAAGTCCAAAAGTCCTTCTTGGAAGAGCACAAGAAGGATTTTAAAAATCAAATAAGAGAAGGAGAAGAAAAACTGGGGAATGAAATGAGAGACATGCAAGAGAGAGTCAATAGCTTGCAAAAGGAAGGACAAAAATTAAATGTAGAAAATAAGTCCTTAAAAAGTAGAAATGGTCAAATGGAAAAGGAGGTACAAAAGTTAACTGAGGAAAACAATTCATTAAAAATTAGAATTGGGCAATTGGAAGCTAATGACTCTGTGAGACATCAAGAATCAGTAAAACAAAATCAAAAGAATGAAAAAATCGAAGGAAATATAAAATTTCTCATTAGAAAAACAACTGATTTGGAAAATAGTTCCAGGAGAGATAACTTAAGAATTATTGATCTATCTGAAAGCCATGATGAAAAAAAGAGACTGGACAACATTTTTCAGGAGATCATCAAGGAAAACTGCCCTGAGGCCCTAGAACAAGAAGGTAAAATAGTCATCTAAAGAATCCAACAATCACCTCCTGAAAGAGATCCCAAATTCAAAATGTCAAGGAATATTGTAGCCAAATTCTATAATTATCAGTTCAAGGAGAAAATCCTTTAAGCGTCCAGGAAGAAACAATTGAAATATCGTGGAACCACAGTCAGGATTACACAGGACCTTGCACTTTCCACATTAAAAATCAGAGAGCTTAGAATATGATGTTGTGTAAGGCAAAGGAGGTTGGATTACAACCAAGGATCAACTACCCAGCAAACTTGAGAATACTCTTTCAGGGGAAGAGCTAAACATGCAATGAAATAGGGGTCTACCAGACTTTCTTGATGAAAAGAAAATGGAAAATTTGATCTTCAAATACAAGACTCTAGAGATAAATAAAAAGGTAAACAGGAAAAGGGAAAAATTATTCAATAAGGGTAAATTGTTTACAACCCTGCTTGGGAAGATGATATTTCTAACTCTTGAGAACTGTATCTTCATTATGATATTTAGAAGGGATATACATAGAGGGGGCGGTGGGTTTAAGTTGACTTTGATGTGATGAAAAATACCTAATGAAATGATGAAAAGGAATTGTAATGGGAGAAGAGAAAAGGAGGAGGCAGAAAAGGGTAAATCAAATTACATCACATGAAGAGGCACAAAGACATATTACAGTAGAGGGAAAGAAGAGAGGGAGATGAAAATTGTTTAAACTTTACTCTTATTAAATTTGGCTCAAGGAGAGAATAACACTCAGGTATAGAAATTTAACTTGCTATATAGGCAGTAGGAGGAAAAAAGGAAAAAGAAAAGGGAAGGGTGGATAGGAGGGAGGGAAGAAGTAGTAAGGGAAAAGGGAAAGAAAAGGGAGGGTACTGATAGAAGGGAGGGCAGATTGAGGGAAGCAGTGGTCAAAAGCAAAAGTCTAGTGAAGAGGAAAAGGGAGAAAAGGAGAAATAAATGAATCAACGGGGAGGGAATAATAGGATGGAGAGAAAGACATAGATAGTAATCATAACTGTGAATGTGAATGTGATGAACTCTCCCATAATATGGAAGCAGATAGCAGAATGGATTAAAAACCATAATCCTACAATATGTTGTTTACAAGAAACACATTTGAAACAGAGGGATGAACACAGGGTAACCATAAAGGGCTGGAAAAGTATGTATTATGCTTCAGCAGAAGTTTAAAAAAAAAAGCAAGGGTAGCAATCTTGATCTCAGAGAAAGCAAAAGAAAAAAAAATGATCTTATTAAAAGAGATAAGGAAGGAATCTACATCCTGCTAAAAGGCACCATAGATAATGAAGTAATAACATTACTAAATATATATGCACCAAGTGGTACAGCATCCAAATTCTTAGAGAAGTTCTGAGAGTTACAGGAAGAAATAGACAGCAAAACTATATTAATGGGGGACCTCAACCTCCCCCTGTCAGAACTAAATAAATCTAACCACAAAATAAAAAAAGAAAGAAGTTAAGGAGGTGAATAGAATTTTAGAAAAGTTATATATGGTAGACTTCTGGAGAAAATTGAATGGGGATAGAAAGGAATATACTTTTTTTCTTGGTGGTACATGGCACATACACAAAAATTGACCATGTACTAGGGCATAAAAACTTCACAATCCAAGGCATAAAGGCAGAAATATTAAATGCATTATTTTCAGATCATGATGCAATAAACATTATATGCAATAAAGGGCCATGGAAAGATAGACTAAAATTAATTGGAAACTAAATAATCTAATCCTCAAGAATGAATGGGTCAAACAACAAATCATAGAAACAATCAATAATTTCATTCAAGGGAATGACAATAATGAGACAACATACCAAAACTTATGGGATGCAGTGAAAGCAGTTCTTAAGGGAAGTTTTACATCTCCCAATGCTTACATGAATAAAATAGAGAAAGAGGAGATCAATGAATTGGGCATTCAAATAAACAAACTAGAAAAAGAAGATATAAAAATTCCCAATTAAATACTGCATTAGAAATACTGAAAACCCAAGGAGACATTAATAAAATTGAAATTAATAAAATTATTGAAGTAATAAAGAAAACTAAGAGATAGTTTTATAAAGGAGGAAACCAAATTACCAGTGTCAAAAATGAAAAAAATGAATCTACCACCAAGGAAGAGGAAATTAAAACAATAATTAGGAACTATTTTGCCCAACTGTATGCCAAGAAACTTGACAATTTTAGTGAAATGGATGACTATTTGCAAAAATATAAATTGCCTGGAATAACAGAGGAGGAAGTAAAATATTTAAATAACATTGTCTCAGAAAAATAAATTGAACAAGTCATCAATGAACTCACTAAGAAAAAATCTCCAGGGCCAGATGGATTTACAAGTGAATTCTATCAAACATTTAAATAATAATTAATTCTAATACTTTATAAACTATTTGGGAAAATAGGTGAAGGAGTCTTACCAAATTATTTTTATGATACAAATATGGTGCTGAACCTAAAATAGGAAGAGTCAAAACAGAGAAAGAAAATTATACACCAATTTCTCTAATGAATATAGATGCAAAACTTTTAAATAAAATATTAGCAAACAGATTAGAGAAAATTATCACAAGAATAATACACTATGACCAGGTAGGATTTACACCAGGAGTACAGGGCTGGTTTAATATTAGGAAAACTATCAGCATAATTTATCATATCAACAACAGAACTAACAGAAACCACATGATCATCTCAACAGATACAGAAAAAGGTTTTGACAAAATACAACACTCATTCCTATTAAAAACACTAAAGAACATAGGAATAAATGGAACCTTCTTTAAAATGATAAGTAGCATCTACCTAAAACCTTCAGCAAGCATCGTATATAGTGGGGATAAACCAGAAGCATTTCCATTAAGATTGGGGATGAAACAAGGATGTCCATTATCACCACTGTTTTTCAATATGGTACTAGAAACTTTAGCTTTAGCAATAAGAAAAGAAAAAGAATTTGAAGATATTAGAATAGGCAAAGAAGAAATAAAGCTATCACTCTTTGCAGATGATATGATAATATACTTAAAGAATCCTAGAGATTCAAGGGAAAAAAAACCTACTTGAAATAATAAACAACTTCAGCAAAGTTGCACGATATAAAATAAAGCCATATAAATCATCAACATTTCTATATATTACCAACAAAGCCCAACAGCAAGAGATAGAAAGAGAAAGTCCATTTAAAGTTACTGTAGACATTATAAAATACTTAGGAGTCTACCTGCTGAAACAAACACAGGAACTGTATGAACACAATTACAAAACATTTTCACACAAATAAGCTTAGATCTAAATAACTGGAAAAACATCAGTTGCTCATGGGTAGGCTGAGCTAATATAATAAAAATGACAATTCTACCTAAGTTAATTTACTTATTCTGTGTCACACCAAAGCAACTACCAAAAGCTTATTTTATGCAGCTAGAAAAAATAATAATAAGATTCATCTGGAAGAACAAAAAGTTCAGAATATCAAGGTAACTAATGAAAAGAAATGCTAGGGAAGGTGGCCTAGCCATACCAAATCTTAAAACGTATTATAAAGCAGCAATCATCAAAACTACTTGGTCATGACTAACAAATAGAGTGGTGGATCAGTGGCATAGGTCAGGTATGCAAGACACAGTGGTCAATGAGTATAGTAATCTACTGTCTGATAAACCCAAAGACCTCAGATTCTAGGATAAGAACTCACTATTTCACAAAAACTGCTTGGAAAACTAGAAAAGAGTAAGGCAGAAACTAGGCATAGACCAACATCTTAATTGTATATGAAGATAAAGTCAAAATGGGTTTAGATATAAGATTTAGATATAAGGGCTCATACAATAAGCAAAATGGGAAAGCAAGGAATAGTTTGCCAGTCAGATTTATGGAGAACAGAAGAATTTATGCCCAAACAAGAGAGAGATATCACTATGAAATGTCAAATGGATAATTTTGATTACATTAAATTGAAAAGATTTTACACAAAGCCAATGCAACCAAGTTTAGGAGGGAAGCAGAAAACTGGTAAATAATTTTTACAACCAAAGTCTCTGATAAGGGCCTTATTAATAAAATTCATAGAGAACTAAATCAAATTTCTAAGAACACAAGTCATTCTCCAATTGATAAATGGTCAAAGAATATGAACAGGTAGTTCTCAAATGAAGAAATTAAAGCCATCTATAGTCATATGAAAAAATGCTCTAAATCACTATTGGCTAGAGAAATACAAATCAAAATAACTCTGAGGTACCACATCAGACTGGCTAACATGACAAAATAGGAAAATTATAAATGTTGGAGAAGATGGAAAATTGGAACACTAATGCATTGTTGGTGGAGTTGTGAACTGGCCTAACCATTTTGGAGAGCAATTTGGAACTATGCCCAAAGTGTTATAAAATTCACATACTCTTTGACCCAGCAATAATAGTTCTAGGGCTGTATCCCAAAGAGATCATAAAAATGGGGGGAGGGGGAAAATCCCACTTTTATAAAAATATTTATAGCAGCTTTTTCTGTGGTGGCTAGGAATTGGAAATTGAGAGGATGCTCATCAATTGGGTAATGGCTGAACTAGTTGAGGTATATGAATGTCATGGAATACTATTGTGCTACAAAAAATGATGAACAGGTTGACTTCAGAAAAACCTGGAAAGACTTGTATGTTCTGATGCTAAGTGAAGTCAGCAGAACCAGAAGAACATTGTACACAGTAATAGCAACTTTGTGTGATGACTAACTCTGATAGACTTAGCCCTTTTCAGCAATGCAAGGATCTAAGACATCTCCAAAAGTCTCATGATGAAAAATGCTATCTATTTCCAAAGAAACAACTACGGAGTTTGAATGCAGAATGAAGCACACTATTTGCTCTTTTTTTTCTTATGTTTTGTTTTGTTTTTCTTTTTTCTTTCTTGTGGTTCCTCCTATTGGTTCTAATGCTCCTTTACAACTTGATTAATGTGAAAATATGTTTAATAGGAATGTATATGTAGAGCCTATATCAGATTGCATGTCATCTTGGGGAGGGAGGTGCAGAGAGAGGGGGAGAAAACTTAAAACTCAAAAGCTTATAGAAGTGATTATCATAAACTAAAAATTAATTAACTTTAAAAAAAATATGAGCAGGTAGACTTCAAAAAAACCTGGAAAGACTTACATGAACTGATGCTGAGTGAAGTGAGGAGAACCAGGAAAACATTATACACAATAACAGCAACATTGTGTGATGAGCAACTTTGATAGACGTAGCTCTTCTTAGCAATGCAAGGCCTAAGACAATTCCAAAAGACTCATCATGGAAAATGCTATCCCCATCCAGAGAAATAACTATGGAGTCTGAATACAGATTCAAACATACTATTTTCTCTTTTGTTTTTTCTTCTTTCTCTTTTTTTTCTCTTTTGTTCTGATTATTCTTTCACACTGTGACTATATGGATAATTATCTAGAATATGTGGAAATGGGGCAGAAGAAAAAGAGAGAAAGATGATTTTAATAGAATTAGATTTCCTTCTGTGGTAATAATGGCTAAAATTGGGGGATGAGGGGCAGCCCAGATGATTAGTAACCAGGTAAAGCAGATTATAATGTCACATATTTAGAGCACAAAGGGATCTTCAAAGTCATTTAGTCCCTTTTACAGATGAGAAAGCAACGTCCTAGAGAGGTGAAGTAACGTACCCTAAAATCACATGTATAATAAGTTACAGAGAAATTATTTGAACTCAGTCCTCTAGCTTCATATCTAGTATTCATCCTTCTGTGTCATGCTGCCCCACTATCTCTATCTGTGATTCTAGGTAGCCAAACATAGGTAACAACTTGGAAGGTCTTAAATTGGAGTTCAGTGATCAATGAGGTTTTAGAAAGTGCTGAAATGTATAAGATCTGGGACCAAAAACAAAGCCTTTACACTGGCGTCAAAGAAACTGACTGGCATTAGCCGGGAAGACTGGATCCATCACAGTTAGCAAATATTGTTTCCATTATCAACACTTTTGGTGACATTTCAATGTTTCAGATTCTAAGCCTCCCTCCTCTCTGCCCCATCTCCATTTTGCTTATAGGAAACTATCAGTTTCATCAGAGCAAGGAACATGTCATCATACCTTAGCAGTGCCTTGGACAGGGCCCTGCACACGGCTGTTACCTAACCAATATTTGCTGCATTTTGATTTTAATCTTCTGGTTCAAGCTACAAATAAGCTTAATTTTACATACAATTCAAGATTCCCTCTCAATAATCACTCAAGAGTGAGTTTAAGTCTGTCTCAAAGAAAGAAAGGAAAAATACACAGACTTTATGACAGCTTGTTACTTTAGGGCAATTCTCGTATACCTATGTGGTCTTTAGGGCACTTGAAAAGTAATAGTAGTAGTAAGTAGCCTATTATTTATGTCAGCTAGGTACACAGTGGATAGAGTACCAGGTCTAGTGTCAGAAAGACTCATCTTCTGAGTTAAAATCTGGCTTCAGACACTTATTAACTGTATGACCCTGGTAAAGTCATGTAACCCTGTTTGCCTCAGTTTTCTCATCTGTAAAATCAGCTAGAGAAGGAAATGGCAAACCATTCCAGTATCTTTGTCAAGAAAACCCCAAATGTCATCACAAAGAGTCAGAATAATAAAGATTCTACAGCTTCCTCTTGAGCCTGGCCTTATGTATAATGAGTCAATCATTGGTCATAGAATGTCAGATATGGAGCAGACTTGCAGACATCATCTAGTCCAGGGATCTTAACCTAGTGTCCATGACTTTGCATTTTAAATAGCTGTATTTCAAAATAGTTGCTTTTCTTTTCAATCCTATGTATTTTATTTTATACTTTTAAAAAATATTATTCTGAGAAGGGGTCCATCAGCTACTACCAGACTGCCAAAGGACACAAAAAAGAAGCCATGATCTTGTCCAACCAGTATGTTTTACGGGTTAGGAAACTAAGGTCAAGAAATATTAAGTAACTTGTTGACTACAACATGCTTGATTAGTGGTAGATTTTTGGACAGAAATCCAGGTCTTGTGATTCTCAGTTTTAGTTCCTCACGATCCCTATAATTGCATCTCTGTGCACTGCATTGTACTTTCCATATATTCATGATGGTGATAATAATGATGACAATGAAAATGATAGATTACAACCATAGTGCTTGAAGATTTACAAAGTACTTTTAACACAGTATCTCATTTGACAATGCCTCACCTCAGGAACAAACTGTCAATGTCACTCTGAGTAACTGACCTAACCTCTCAGTGTCCTTAGCACCTCTCTAAAATGATACAATGCAGAAAAGTGACCAACCTGCATTAACAGAGAGCTAGTTCCTATCACTACCCCATCTCACCTGAGTCACACAATAATCCCAAAAGGTAGCTGCTATTGTTATTAGCCCCATTTTGTTATTGTTGTTGTTGTTCAGTCATTTTCAATACTTCATGACCTATTTTGGGGTTTCCTTGGCAAAGATACTGGAATGGTTTGCCATTTCCTTCTCCAACTCATTTTATAGATGAGGAAACTGAGACAAATAGAGTTAAGTGCCTTTCCAAAGGTCACATAGCTAGTAAGTGTCTGAGGCCAAATTTGAATTTAGGAGGGTGAGTTTTCCTGATTCCAGGCCCTGCATTCTGTCCACTATGTTTCCTTAGCCATATTTTACAGGTAAGGAAATCGAACCTTAAACATGTCAAGTGATTAGCGTGGGATTATACAGCTGGTTAGTGTCTGACCTAGGTCTTCAAAACATAAGGATACTGGACACAAAGGAGAAAAGTAGTTGCTCCTTATACCTCCAAAAAGTTTGCCATAAAGAAACCATATTTCTTTCTTTTCCTTTCTTAACAAAGGCAGCCTTGCTCTGGAGCCTCTATACCCTCATACAAAACTGAACAATAGAATCTTGATTGAGTAAGCTTTTATTTGAATGAACTCGTATGTAATTGGACCAAAAAAACTCACAGTATTTTCTTTATCAGAAAGCCTAGATTCCTGAAGAGCTTGGATTTTAGAAATCATAACCAAGAAGTAATATATAAATTCCTCTAGTAACAGGCAGATAATTTCAGGGGGTGGCAGTAGTGGTGATAAGCAAGTTGTGTTCAAGTGAATTCGACCCTGTTCCATCTCTCTGGAGCTAGTTTAATTCTGTTTGCCTTCTACAGCTGGTATCTCTGTTCAGCCTACTTCCTCCAGGGAATGATTCTTAACAGGAGAAGCAGAGAGTTAAAAAGGAATGCTACTGGGACTCAGTAAATATTTGAAAAAATAACGATAACCTCCTTGATGAGACAGCCTAAACTGTTCAGGAGGATATGAGTAAAAAATTCTTTTCATGTCCCAGCAATCTAAATGCAGAAGAGTTACATTACATAGCACTTTGGTAAAGGATGAAAAAGATTCCCAATTAAAAATAGCACTTTAACAAAATGAAAATTAGCTCTTTTACATTGCATGTGAAGAGGCTCTCTGATTGACAAAAGAACCAGAGTAAATCACTGTACTTATGTGATACAGAATTCAACTCAAAAGCTCAACATCTCTTCCAATTTTATAATGCAATATATTTTGGGATGACCATATCATAATTTTCTTTTTTTCTTTAAGCATATTAGTTATTCTATAAATTTTTCTAAGTGATAGTCTCATAGGCCTAGCTCCAAAATCTTATTATGTATTTTGCTTAGCTATCCCCAAGTTTTTGTTGCCTAAAGATAAAATGATGATCTGAGCAGCCTAAATGTTTATTACATTTTCATTACATTGGAGGATACAAGACTTCCCACGTCTGCTCCGAGCTGGCTAGATAAAATGAAACTGGGAAAAAATTAAGAGAGAGAGGGAGGGAGGAAAGGATAGAGAAGGAAGGAAAGAGAAAAGAAAAGAAGGAAGGAAAGAAGGAAAGAAGAAAAGGAGGGAGGAAGAAAATAAAGAAGGGAGAGAAAAAGAGAGAGAGAAAGAGAGAGAGAGCTTTGGTTAGGTTGAAATTCTTCCCATCCTTCAAAGTCAATTCTAGGCAGCCTGTTAGTCTCCACCAGAAGCAATTTCTACCTCCTTGAATCACTTGTGTTACACTTAATTGTGCAAAAGGATTGGTATTTAAAAAGAAATTTTTATTGTGTATAAAAATGTTTAAAAAAAATTCTTAGTTCACTGGACATAAAAAAGAGACCCTGGCCAGATTTGGCCTTTGGGCCACAGTTTATGAAGCTCTGTTGTACAAGACAACACTGAGGATATATCTGGCTGTAAAATAAAGGGTCTTGTCATATAAAGAGAATGAGAAATTAAAAAAAAATGGTTGGTCCACTGTTACCCCCATAGAAGAAGCAGAGAAAAACCTCATTATATTGAATGTATTCATAAGGTATTTATGAGGGTTGGGGAGGGGGCAAGGATGTGAATCTCCCGAATTGGGAAAATACTGGCTTGGGGGGAAGCTAGGTGGTGCAGTGGATAGAGCGCCAGCCCTGAATTTGGGAGGAGCTGAGTTCAAATCCGGCCTCATATGAAACACTTGACATTTACTAGCTGTGTGACCCTGGGCAAGTCACTTAACCCCAATTGCCAAAAAAAAAGAGAAAAAGAAAAAGAAAGAGAGAAAGAAAGAGAGAAAGAAAGAAAGAAAGAAAGAAAGAAAGAAAGAAAGA
>NW_020946557.1:10766163-10775256 GCF_900497805.2 Vombatus ursinus | reverse complement strand
AAGAAAGAAAGAAAGAAAGAAAGAAAGAAAGAAAGAAAGAAAGAAAGAAAGAAAGAAAGAAAGAAAGAAAGAAAGAAAGAAAGAAAGAAAGAAAGAAAGAAAGAAAGAAAGAAAGAAAGAAAGAAAGAAAGAAAGAAAGAAAGAAAGAAAGAAAGAAAGAAAGAAAGAAAGAAAGAAAGAAAGAAAAGAAAAGAAAATACTGGCTTGGGCACTTAATATCTATGAGACAAATCACTTAGCCTCTCTGTTCTCTGTTTCCATATCTGAAAAATGTGGATTGAATAATGTCTGACTTCAATTGTCCCTAGAATTATCAGTCTTAAATGAGATGGTATAGTGGAGTGAACTTTATAATTCCAAGGAACCTATGGTTATTAATATTAGTTCCCTTCCCTTATGTTGGATTAGTTACAGATATAGTTAACTTCCTATCCCCATTTCTCCATTATCTTAGGAGTGAGTAACCAAATCACTTGTTTTTGTCTCCTTCCTTTTAGAATTTATCATTTTGGACACTTTCCTACCATCAATTGAAGGTGAGTAGGAGCCAGAAAAGAAGTGAAACTTTTGTTATTTTATTTTGTACATGACAGAGAAACAAATTGATATAGAGTGTTGAACTTGGAATTAAGAAGACCTGAATTCAAATCCTGTCTTCAAAATTTTCTTGTTCCATGGCCATAGGCAAGTCACTTAATCTTTTTTGACTATCAGGTGATTTCCTAAGATTTATTAATAAAGCTATAGAAAAGTTGTTAGCTGCAGTGTTGGTTGGAAATTCACACATGAACTAAACCAATAATCTTGAAATGCCCATATATTGATTTATCTTACATTCAGCTGTCTACTAGTAAATGTCAACAATGGGCTCTCTGAAAACATTGTAATCTTCATTGTTAACATTTTCTTCATCAAATTCTTAAGTCTAGAAAATAAAAAAATAAATAAATCAAACCCTGATTTGTAACATTTGTCAATTTTCAAATTATATATGCTCACTCTGAAAATTTAGCAATTGGCTCTCAGGAGCTAGTAGATATTAACTCCAGCCATTCCTGCTGACATGGCAGCTACCATAAGAATTGGTGGGAAAAGTGATTGAAAGTAGTGTTTCAGGTGAGGTTTTCAGATGATTTGCAGATTTTGTTTATCCCTACTTCAACCCTTAAGGCAAAATTTATTTTTTAAGAAATTCTTATCTCTTTAAAAATGAGATTTGATCATTCATGCTATATTAATTCACATAACTACTATAATAGCATTCATGAAATAATATATTCCACATTAAAAATGAAACCACAGATATTATCTTTCTGAATGGATTTTTGACATCTTAAATTATTAAGTATTTTAAGGTTTTCCATTTCAATAAGACTACAAAAAATGAAAGCCTGTTTTCAACATCATAGTTAAGGTAATAATAACTTATACTTATATGGCACTTTAAAGTTCAGAAAATGCCTGTCTTATACCAGTCTTTTGAGGTAGGTGGTTCAAGTATCACTTTCCCAATTTTAGAGATGAGGGCACTAAGGCACCAAAATATTAAGTAATGTCTATGGCTTCACATTTAGTAAAAATCAAAGTTATACTTTTTGCTATCCACCTCCAGAGAGAGAATAGAGGAACTGTGGGTATAGAGTGAAAAATATATTTTTCATTTTTTTTCCTACATGGCTAAGGTGGAAATATGGTTTGCATGACTTCCTATGTATAATATGTATTGTATTTCTTTCCTACTCAATGAGTGGGAAAGGGGTGGAGGGAAAGAGAGAATTTGAAACAAAGTAAAAATATAATATTTTTGTACATAAAAACTTATATTGTTGATTCCAGCACCTGTGCCTTTTCTACACTGCTGTATCCTTACTGTAGTATGAATGAAGGCAACAAGGCATATTTTGATAGGGGTAATTGTCATAGAAGAGGGCAATAAGTCATTGAAAAAGTGAACAGAGATGTCAGTTGTACATGAGATTTTTCCATCACCGATAATAATGAAAGTACTAGATTTAGACTTTAAAACTTTAGCTTTCATTACAAAATGGTGGAAATGTCATTGATGAGAACAAAAATAGGAAAAGCAGTTTACCTAGACCATAGAAGACATCTTTTTTTTCCTCCTGAAATGATGATGATAAAAGTTTGAAAGCACTAGGGGATTAATGTTAACATACTTAAGAGAGAGAATTTCCTAATCTGAGTGATTAAAAATAATCATAGATAGTATAGTTACAAAATAACTATTTTACATATAAAGACTTCATAATAATTATCCACGCACATATTTTGTATATATTTGATGAAGATGTAAAGTACTATTCTTAGTTATGGACATTTTCATTACAGATAGTGATGGGGAAAAGATGTGTATATATGTGTGTGTGTGTGTGTATGTGTGACACGTGAATAATTTAGTTAAATAAGAAAGATGGGTCATCAGGTTTATGAAGAGATAAATACTACTCTGAAAGAGCTGGGGAAAGAACTGTCTCACAGCCAAAAACCTGACTGAAGGTGGGAGTGACTGAAAGGAATTGTTGTGCATCAATTCATTCATATATGATGCTCTTCAATATTTTGAAAAAACTCTAAATCAAGTGAGTTTGGGGAAAATTAAATGATTATATAAGAACTGTTATTCATATAAATACATATATGTGATGTATATATGTATACAGAGCATTTATATACACTTGATTTAGAGTTTTTTAAAAATGGAAGAAAAGTTGATTTTAAGGTGGTGTTATCCTCTGCTGAGTCAAGTTTGTTTGGTAATAAAAACCAACATATTAGGAGGCAGTATAACACATATAATACTATTCGTTATACTGCCTCCTAATATGTTGGTTTTCTTTCATTTTTAAAATCAAGCAAGTTTTCTTAACAGATGCAACCACAGACAACTGTTCAACAACTCTCACCTCAGTTTCAGGTGAGATACAAAACAGGGAGAAATGCAGTTACCAAAGGTGTTCCTCACTATCATGAAGACTGTTCTGAGTAAAGCTTTATAGAGAGCCTTATAGATGATGGGATACTCTTCACACTTCTCTTTATCAATGAAATTGTGCTAATTTCATAAGCCCCAGAAAACTCAATCCTCAAGAGATCCAAAATACTTTAAAATATATTTTCTTAATAATCCATAGGAGAAACCAAATGGATAAGGAAAAAAACTTAAATGATTAACTGTCTTTTTTTTTCAAATTCTGACAGAAATGCAGTTGGATACATTAGTCCATTAGGATACTCACTCAACAGATAGGTAGCATCTGAAGCTGAAAATAAATAAATAAATAGATAGATAGATAGATAGATAGGTAGGTAGATAAATAAAAAGAGTAGACTGGATTGCATTTGGGAGATGGTACAGTTGTTCCAACTATTCCAACCTCACCTCTGACATAGAAAACATCTTTTAGTCATGAATATTCTTCTAGGAAACTCTTTGGCCAAGACAATCAATGAAATAAAGAAAAATACAACAAAATCCTCAATTCTGTGTGACCTACTTAGCTTGTGTATTTACAGTGGCAGAATCTCAGAAATGGTAGTAGAACATGCTGAGAACCACCCAACAGAGCTTTTAGACCTTTCTAAATAATTAGCTGTTAATGCTTTAAATATAAGCTTTTTGTCCAAAGACCAGTAAATGGTCTCACTAGTCATCCTTGGAAAGGTAAATGAAGAGATTGGCAGAATTGGTTTTGTTAAAGTTCCAGATTGATCAGTCAATCAATAGGCAGTTATTAAGTGCCTTGGTGTGCCTTAAACCATGCTAGACAGTGGAGATACAAATACAAAAGTCATAGCCCCTTATATCCAAAGTGCTTATATTGCCCTGAGGTGAAACAACATGCTCCCAAATAAATAAAGACCTGTATATGATAATTTGGTGATTTGGTGGAAAGGCACCAACAGAAGAGAGAATCAGGAAAAGCCTCTTACAAGAGGAGGTATTTAAATTGAATTTTGAAAAGATTCTACCAGAGAGAAGGGAGAAGGGAGAATTTTCTCAATGGGGGTTGGGAGTGGGGAAGGCTATTATCTATAGAAAGTAGGGAGGATAGAATGTGAAAGGGAAACATCAAGTGTTTATCCAGAGCACCAATTATTTGGGGAGGAGTAAGAGGAATTAGTCTGGAAAGATAGATAGAGCAAGACTGTGAAGGACTTTACATTCAAACAGATGACTTGTTATTTTGTTCTAAATGCAATGGGAAACCACTGAAGATTCCTGAGCAGAACAGTGAAACAATTAGACCTATATGATAGATTAGAAAAGGCAGAGTCACACAGACATTACTCTCCATTCCCCACTCCCTACATACTTGCATATACAAATAAATATGTGTATATGTACACACACACACACACACACACATTCAATCAACTAGGTGGCACAGTAGATAGAGCCCTAGGCCTGGAGTCTGGAAGACTCATATTCCTGAGTTCAAATCTGGCCTGAGACATTTACTAGCTGTGTGATGTTAACCCTGTTTGCTTAAATTCCTCAATGAACTAGAGAAGAAAATGGTAAACCACTCTAATATCTTTGCCAAGAAAACCACATGGGGGGGAGGGGGCAGAGTCAAGATGGCAGAGTAAAAGCAATGACTTGCTTGAGTTCTCCCCCAAAACCCTCCAAATACCTGTAAAAAATGGATCTAAACCAATTCTAAAGCAGCAGAACCCACAAAAAGACAGAGTGAAACAAATTTCCAGCCCAAGACAACCTGGATGGTTGATCAGAAAGGTATATCACGCCGGGTGGGGAGAGGAGCACAGTTCAGGATGGGCACTCAGGCCTCAGTGAACCTGGAGCAGACCTCAGAGGACTAAATCACAGGCAATTGTGGTGGTTTCCTGACTTCTCAACACATGAACAATTAGAAGATCAATAGGAAAAGTCTGTATCTACAGAGAGAGAGAAGCACACAGTTCCAGCCCCAGTCACTGAGCATGGGCCCAGAGCAGTGGCTGCCTCTGCAGCTTCCAGACCACAGACTTAAAGGGAAATGAGTGACTGATCAGAGGGGGATTACAGGGATCTCTTTGCTGGTGCAGGATTCTCTGGCTTTGCCCATGCTTGGATCTAGGTCACAGTTCTGGGTGGTGGTCCTGGGGTGAGGAGGAGCTCTGGCAGTAGAGTGTAGTGGCAGTGAAGAGGGAATCCTCCTCACAGTTCCAAGACAGAAAAGAGTGCTTGTGGTCACTCATACACTCATAGACCAGAGCACAGGCCAGGAAAGGAGTAAATACCTCACCCTTGATCATAGCACCTTGGAAGAACTGAAAATTTACAGGTCCCTAGAAGTATCTCTGAAAACAGCTGCACAAAACCCCAGAAGCTTGGGACAGTACATTCTCCACACTATAAGCAGACCCCTACCTTAACAAAGAGTTTAAAACTCAAGCAATTGGCTGGGATCATGAGCAAGTTAAAGCAACTTAAAAAGAGTCAGATCATAGAATCTTACTTGGTGACAAAGAAGATCAAAACATAAAACCAGAAGAAAACAACAAAGTCAAAGTTCCTACATCCAAAGCATCCCAGAAAAATATGAATTGGTCCCAGGCCATGGAAGAGCTCTAAAAGGATGTTGAGAAACAAGTAAGAGAAGTAGAGGAAAAACTGAGAGTGATGCAAGAAAATCATAAAAAACAAGTCAACAGCTTGCTAAAGGAAACCCAAAAAATTATTGAAGAAAATAACACCTTGCTCAGATTCCTAAAATCTAGCCACTGCTGGGATTCTTATAATCTAGCCACAGCTCAGATTCTTAAAATCTAGCCAATAGCTTACTAATGTTCAGACTCCTTAAGAGTCTGCCCAATATGATGGATGTTCTAATAAACCTTGTCTTTGGCTGAAAGAAGGCTTGGGTTGAATTCTTTCAGGCAGGACTCACATGATGTGATTTTGGGGTCCCAGCACCACTAAACCCCTAAACTGTATCATTTTGGTTGCCTGTATGGGGAAACTGCCTAATCCCAAGTTTTTCTCCAGCCAAGACTGGAAGGTATGTAACCCTCCTCTCACTCTTGTCTTGCTCTGCAGTTAGGGTCTCTCTCCACGCATCAAGGCTTGGAGGTGCTTATCAGGCACACAGTTACAAGGCTGTCTCTCACTCAGCCTGACACTCTCAGGCTCTCAGTCCACTGGATCAGTTCAAGGTCATGAACCTGGGTATACCTTCCACAGCATAGAGGACAAGGACGGATGCCCTATCTAGAAATGTATGCTCAATTCTGTTAATTCCCTGTGGAACTGGGGAAAATTGCAGTTGCTTTGTGATTCCCTGAGGATTACTTACTCCCTTCTCTCTGCACCTCTGAATCCTCCTTCATGGAGGTTACAGGGAAAGTTAGAACAGCTAAAAATATCTTGGCATATTCTAGAGGTTTTGTGACAACCTGGTCACTCCCTTCTCTTGACTCAAGAGGGTATCTGTTAACCCCATTCATAGAAGAAGAGAGTTTTACCCATTTACCCCTCACCTTTGATTTCATCCTTCCCCACCTGGGAAAGGAAGGAGGGGAGAGGGGCAGCAGATACAGCATGGGGCCCCCTGACAATGGCCATGGGTCCTAGGGCAACCTTTGCCTGGAAGCATCACCCAGGTTCAGCATATCCTGCTCAAGGCAAAGAAGCTGGCCTCTGAACTTGGGTAAACAAGCTCTTTTAAATTTGTAGTTTTAACTGTTAATGATGAGATGTTGATTCTCTGTGTATAGTAATTTGGAAGCACATTTAACAAAACTGAAATCACCTGATTGGTAATGAGTTTGTTTCAAGTTTCAAATTGGTGAACTTTCTTTATCAGTTATGTGTCAAGCAACTTTTCATAATTTGGTTACTGCTAAAATAATTTAGGTATTGTTGGTTATTGTTTTAATGTGTAAACTAGTGAAAAGTTTGATTGGGTTATGTATGACTTGCTGAGAAATTGCAAGTGTATAGGAATCTCTAATGATTGGCTTTTTACACCAGGACAAATTTAAGTTTGAGATGTAAATCCTGGAAAAGTTTTTTTTTTTTTTTTTCCTTAGCTGTGATTAGTAAAACTTGCTGTTTGAGGTAAAAGCTCATAGGATTTTATTTTGAGTTGCCTGTTGGGTCATAATCCATTGATAATCAATAATCCACCATCTGAGAGAAATGCCACAAGCTACTCAGAGAAAGTGATACTGGTGGGAAGTGAACATTACCCACCTGGCTATTCCTGAGTCTGGCTATGAGGTGGATTTGATATTGCATGGTTGGATAACTGAATTACCTGAATCCAAATAGAGCTAAGGATGTTTTATCCTCTCATTTGGGCCCTGAATCTAGTCCCTGCTTTATATCTGGGCCTTGCAGTCTTTTCTATCAGATTTGTGTCTTCCAGACTACGGGCCATTCGCCTACAGTTGGTAGCAAACAGCGGGTACCAGCCAATATCCCTCGCATCCTTCCCTAGATGCAGCCTATGCTTGGTTCCAGTCAACCTCCTCTTTGGGACCCCCTCAAGGCAGGGACAGCTCTATGACCCTTGCCAGCAGGAAGCAGTTTCATAAGCCAAGACCTTTGCCCCTTACCTCAAAAGAATTTGGGTCCCATTTGTTTGAGGGGGAAATGATGAGGATGAGATCTAGGCCCCAGAAGGGAAAAAACCCTGGACTTTCCCACATGGTCAAATCTCTGGCATTCCCCTGAGGCCATGATTCCCTCAATTGCCCTTTCCTTTTGGCTACACCCAATCCCCCCATTCTATTATCCTTGAACTAGCCTGGCCCTCCATTGTCTTGCCTCCCTATGGCCCCAGGCCACTTCCCACCCTTGGTCCTATCTAGGCTCCATTTCCCTGGAATTCTATTACCTCAAAGACTACTTGGTCACTCTGTAAATAAGGTCCATCTCATCTCCATTAAGATGCTCAGATTCCTAAAATCTAGTCACTGCTGGGATTCTTATAAACTAGCCACTGCTGGGATTCTTACAATCTAGCTACAGCTCAGATTCTTAAAATCTGGCCAATAGCTTACTAATGTTCAGACTCCTTAAGAGACTGCCCAATATGATTGATGTTCTAATAAACCTTGTCTTTGGCTGAAAAAAAAAGAAAATAACACCTTAAAAAATAGCCTAACCCAAATGGCAAAAGAGGTCAAAAAGTCAATCAGGAGAAGAATGCCTTAAAAAGTAAAATTAGCCAAATGGAAAAGGAAGTCCAAAAGCTTACTGAAGAAAATACTTCCTTAACAATTAGAATGGAGCAATTGGAAGCTAGTGACTTCATGAGAAATCAAGACACTGTAAAACAAATCCAAAAGAATGAAAAAAATAGAACACAATGTGAAATATCTCATTGGAAAAACAACTGACATGGAAAATAGATCCAGGAGAGAGAATTTAAAAATTATTGTACTATCTGAAAGCCATGATCAAAAAAAGAGCCCAGACATCATCTTTCAAGAAATTATCAAGGAAAACTGCCCTGATATTTTAGAACCAGAGGGCAAAATAGAAATGGAAAGAATCCACCAATCATATCCTGAAAGAGATCCCCAAAGGAAAACTCTGAGAAATATGGTAGCCAAATTTCAGAGTTCCCAGATCAAGGAGAAAATATTGCAAGTAACCAGAAAGAAACAATTCAAGTATTGTGGAAACAAAATCAGGATAACACAAGATTTAGCAGCTTCTACATTAAGAGACCACAGGGCTTGGAATATAATATTCCTGAGGGCAAAGGAGATAGGATCACAACCAAGAATCACCTACCCAGCAAAACTGAGCACAATCATTCAGGGGAAAAAATGGAAATTCAGTGAAATAGAGGACTTTCAAGCATTCTTGATGAAAAGACCAGAGCTGAATAGAAAATATGACTTTCAGATACAAGACTCAAGAGAAACATGAAGAGGTAAATAGGAAAGAGAAATCATAAGAGACTTATTAAGGTTGAATTGTTTACATTCTGCATATAAAGATGATATTTGTAACTCATGAGACCTTTGTCAGTATTAGAGTAGTTAGAGGAAAAAATTATATGTATGTAGATAGATAGATAGATAGATAGATAGATAGATAGATAGATAGATAGA
>NW_020946557.1:10676395-10766153 GCF_900497805.2 Vombatus ursinus | reverse complement strand
AGATAGATAGATAGATAGATAGATAGATAGATAGATAGATAGATAGAGGGCACAGGGTGAAATGAAGATGAAGGAATGATATCTGGAGAATAAAATTAAGGGTGAGAGAGGATTATATGGAGAAAAGGAGAAAGGGAGAGGTAGAATAGGTTAAATTATCTTAGATAAAACAGACAAGAAAAGACTTTTACAGTGGAGGGGAAACAGAGAAAGGTGATAGGGAATGAGTGAATCTTATTCTCATTGGATTTGATTTATGGAGAGAATAACATACACACCCAATTGGATATGGAAATCTATCTTACCCTACAGAAAAATAGGAGGGGGGAAAGGGGACAAGAGAGCAGGAGGATGATAGAGGGGAGGGCAGATTGGAGGAGGGGTTAATCAGGAGCAAACACTTCTAAGGAGGGACAGGGTCAAAAAAGGGAATAGAATAAATGTGGGGGCAGGATAGGATGAAGGGAAATATACTTAGTTTTTCACAACATGACTACTATGGAAGTGTTTTGCATGATTGCACATGTATAACCTGTATCAAGTCGCTTTCCCTTTCAATGAGGGTGGGTGGGGAAGGAGGAAGGGAGAAAATTTGGAACTCAAAGTTTTAAAAACAACAGTTAAAAAAATTGTTTTCACATGCAACTGGGAAATAAGATATGCAGGAAATGGAGCATAGAAATCTATCCTGCCATACAAGAAAATTGAAGGGAAAGGGGATAAGGGAAGGGGGAAGAGATAGAAGGGAGAGCAGATTAGGAGAAGGGGTATTCAGAATGCATGCCATCTTGGGGTGGGGGGAGGCAAGAGATGGGGAGAAAATTTGAAACTCAAAATCTGGTGGAAGTGAATGTTGAAAACTAAAAATTAATTAATTTTAAAATAAATAAATAAAAATAAAACAAAACAAAACAAAACAAAAAACAAAACCCACAGTGGGGTTACAAAGAGTCAGACGTGACTGAAAAATGACCAACCAACAACAACATATGTGTATACATGCACATATTCAGATATATGGAGAGGAGAGAGGAGAGCAACATATGTGTATATGTATGTATACATGTTACTCTCCTCTCCATATATTTAAATATTTATACATATATACACATACACATATGTTACTATCCTCTCACCTATTCTTGCATGTCTGTAGATATGGATGTGTTTAAAGATATTTGCACAGTCATAGTGAACATGTTTGGTGGAAACATATGACTATAAGTGGTCTAATAGAAAGAACATTGTATTTGGAAAAATACTAGATTTTCAGTTGGAAGACCTATGCTTAAATTGTTGGTTAATAAATGTGAGACCATAGATAATTCCCTGTACCTCTCTAAGACTCATTTTGCTCATCCGCAAAACAAGGCAACCATACTGCATGATTTTATAAAGTGTTTTTAGCCTAGAGTAGGAATTTGTATAGTTTAACATAATTAACACAGATAATAATCCTAAGGACCTATGTCCCCAGCAATAGTTCCTATTAGGTTAATTCAGCTTTACCACATAGAAATGTTGCATAGTTTATTTAGTATAATAGACTTTGAAAGACAAAATCAGTAAGCTGTATTCCTTAATAGGGCCCTTTCCTATTTAATTTTCTAATGGTATATTTTGAAACAGGTTTACCTTGGCTAGAATTAAAAAAAAGAAAAGTTGAAATGAATAAATAATGGAAATGCCCTCAAAAGCTAAAATTATAACCATTGTCAAAGGAAAATATAGTGGGTTTTTTTTGAGATTCATGTTTTAGACATTTAAAGGACTTAGTCTACTTTTAATTAAAAAAATATACAAGTTTTGTCACAAAATTCAGATATTTCATCCTTTTCATCTTAGTCTCATTAGGTAGCTAGGGTTGCAGGTGGAGGTTAAAAATGATATTGTTTTTGGCTTAATCTTTGACATAGCAGGCTGTCTTGGAATGGGCCACAGCCCACCCTTTATAATTCTCTTGAATGATATTTGTCTTTTGTTATTCCCTAAAATTAACTTTTATCTTAACCTTCTCAGTACAGACTACCACCAATGCAAAGTACCAACTTGTTGGGAAATGACTAGTATATGATGCAATGTTAGGGACAAAGAAAGTTAACCAAACTAGTTTTGAAGCTTTTTCAGTGTCATGCTCTGTTAGAAACTGTTCTCTTCAAAGAGTGGCTAGGATGTTTATTTTCAAAAAATTTTAAATGCTATTTAAATTTTATATATTGTTTTTGTTTGTGTTAAAACCTACTTCGTATGCTATAGCATAGCCTACCAAGAATCTCCATTGAGATTTTTGTCAACAGGAGAAATTCATTCAAACCTAATGAAATTACAGATTATAAATGCCATTTTCTCATCTCCCAGTGATCGATTAATCTCTGATTGAAGATATTCAGTGAGGGATATGACTCCCTCCTTCCACCCAAGAAGAGAACATTCCTTTCTTGGACAGATCCAATCATTTATGTCTTCTTTATTTATAAATGATATATTCTTCCTTAAATATTCTACCTATCAATCCTAGATCTACCCTTCAAGACTGCATGACATTTTCTTTTAAAAATATATTATTACTTATTTTGTTAAATATTTTTCAACCACATGGAAAAATCAACAATCTTTTTTTTTAATTTTGATTGCCCAATTCTCTCCCTCCTTCCTGACCTGACCCCTTCCTTAAGAAAGCTACCAATTTGATTTCTATTGTACATACGGGGTCACATAAAATGTATTTCTACATTAGCCATAGTACATAGTACAAAACACACAGAGACACAAAACCAAGAAAAATAAAGAAAAATTTTCAATTCAACTCATTTGCTTTTTTTTTTCCCAATGAGGAAAGTTTGAAAGTCCTTTATTTCATTAAATATCCATTTTTCCCCTAAGGACTTTACTGAGTTTTTCTGTGTAGGTTATTCTTGGATGGAATCCTAGTTCTTTTCCCTTTCAGAATATCATATTTCAAGTGTTCTGCTCCTGGAAGCTGCTAAAACTTGTGAGATCCCGACTAGATATCCTCCATGATATTTGAATTGTTTCTTTCAGCTGCTTGCAATATTTTCTCCTTGACCTGAAAACTTTGGAATTTGGTTATAGCATTCCTGAGAGTTTTCATTTAGGAGGTTATTGATGAATTTTTCAATTTTTATTTTATTCTCTGAATTGGCAGTTTTCCTTGAAATATGTTATCTAGGCTGGGTTTGTGTGTGTGTGTGTGTGTGTGTGTGTGTGTGTGTTTATCACGGCTTTCAGGTAATTTAACAATTTTATAATTATCTCTTTTTAATCTATTTTCCATGTCAGTTGTTTTGCTGATAAGATATTTCACATTTTCTTCTATTTTTCTTTATTCTTTGGTGTTTGTTTCATTGGTTCTTGGCGTCTCATGGGTTTATTAGCTTACACTTGCCCATTCTAATTTTTAAAGAATTATTTTCTTCAATGAGATTTTGTACCTCTTTTTCCATTTAGCCAATTCTGCTTTTTAAGGAGTTCTCTTCTGTGAATTCTTTGTGCCTCTCTTAACATTTGGTCAGTCCCATTGTTTTAAAGTGTTATTTACTTCAGCATTTTTGTACCTCTTTTATGTAGTTGTTGACTCTCTTTTTATAATTTTCTTGCATCAGTCTTATTTCTTTTTTTCCCAATTTATCTTTCATATCTCTTATTTGATTTTTAAAATCCTTTTTGAACTCCTTTATAATTCTTGTTGGGCTTTTGTTATCTTTACTGCTCTTTGTTGTACCTCTACTGCTTTATCTGAAAACCCCAGTTATGTATTTGTTTCTGAAGTTCTATGTTGTCCTCACATGTATATAGCTGTAAATGGGTTAAGTGAAATAGTTCTTCATCCTGGGATGCCACCTATAGAATTTCCCAAAAGAATCTGCTGACCTTCATCAGTGTAAAAATGATACTTCTAGAATCTAGTCACTCAGAGTCAAACACATCTGTTATCTCATTGCTTTGGGAGTTCCCTCCTTCCCATTATAATCAAAACAAGTCAGACCATACTCTGCTATTGGAATCTCTATCCTCCCCAAAGGCCTTCATGTGAACTCCACTCAACATAATGGTGGCTTTCCTGGATTTCTCCTGATATTGTGATTGTGCAAGGGGGGTACCCTGGCTACTCCTCTTTCTGTTTTACAGTTATTTGATTAATCATTTATTCCTTTTCTTCAAAGTTCATTATTGATTATATATTGCAGCTTGTTCACATCCATCAAATGTCTTTACAGTATCTTCTGTGTGATGCTTCTCTTTACTTCTCCAGAGGCAATGGTGCAGCAAGTCTCACTGGCATATAGCAATAATGGCTAATTCTTTTCATTTAAAAGGAAGACTTTGCTATACTGGAAGCTTTGAGTCAGTAAAGACCATTCAAAAGAGAGCTTCTAAGCCATGTTAGGGAAAGGCTATTCAACAATGATATTCAGCAGGAACATGGATTTGATTCAGTGTATCATAGCTTCCTGGTGTTGATGATGTTGCTGAGATCTACCATCCGAGGCCTCAAGGTCCTGCTAGAGTTCTAAATGTTTCTGCCTTATTTTGTTGTATTTGTTTTACTTTTGTACTCAGATGAGTACACCACTTAATATATCAATATCTAGTGCTCTGATCCAATCAAGGATAAGGATAATTTCAATATTTTTTTCCTTTTTTAAAATTATTTACTATTTTATTTTTCCCCAGTTACATGTAAAAATAATTTTGACATTTGTTTTTAAAACTTTGAGTTCCACATTCTCTCCTTTCCTCCTTGCCCACCCTTCTCATTGAAAAAGGAAGCAATTCAACATAGGTTATACACATGTAGTCATGCAAAATATTTCCATATAAGTCATGTTGTGAAAGAAAACATAGACCAAATTTTTTTTTAAAAAGTCAAGAAACATAAAGAAAGTTTAGAAAATAGTATGTTTCAATCTGTATTTAGAAACTATCAGTTCTTTTTCTGGGGTGGATAGTATTTTTCATCATAAGTCTTTCAGAGTTGTCTTAAATTCTTGTATTGCTGTGTCCTTCACAGCAAATCATTTTGCTGTTATTTTGTACACAGTACATTTCACTTTGTATCAGTTCATGTAAGTCTTTACTGGTTTTTCTGAGAGCATCCTGCTCATCATTTCTTTATAGAACAATAGTAACCCACTATAACCACATACCACAATTTATTCAGCCATTCCCCAATCGATGGGCATCCCCTCAATTTCCAATTATTTGCCACCAGAAAAGAGCTGCCATAAGTATTTTTGTACATATGGGTCCTTTTCCTTTTTGGTTTTATCTCTTTTGGGATACAAGTAGTAGTATTGCTAGATTAAAGGGTGTGCATGGTTTTATAGCTCTTTGGGCAAAGTTCCAAATTACTCTACAAAATGGTTGAATCAGTTCACAACTCCACTAATAGTGCACTGATGTCTCATTTTTCTACATTCCCTCCAACATTTGTCATTTTCCTTTTCTGTCCTGTTAGCCAATCTAATAAGTATGATGTAATACCTCAGAATTGTTTTAATTTGTATTTCTCCAATCAGTAGAGTATTAGACCATTTTTTCCCATATGGCTATAGATAATTTTGATTACTTCATCTGAAAACTATTCATATCTTTTGATCATTTATCAATTGGGGAATGGCTCTTATTTTTATAAATGTGACAGTTCTCTATACGTTTGAGTAATGAGGCTTTTATCAGAAAAAAACTTGCTTTTAAACTTTTTTTCATAGTTACTCTTGCTATCTGTATTTCCCTCCATCCTATCCCCTCATTTATCCTATTCTCTCTCATTTCATCCTGTACCTCCTCAAAAGTGTTTTGCTTCTGACTCCCTTATCCCCCAATCTTCCCTCCTTTCTATCATCTCCCTTTTCTTACCTTCTTCTGCTCCTGCTTTCCTGAATGGCATGATAGACTTCTATACCCAATTGAGTGTATAGTTATTGTATATGTTACTCCCCCTTTGAACCAATTCTTATGAGAGTAAGATTCATTCACTACTCCTCACCCACCCCTTCCCCTCCAATATAAAAGCATTTTATTGCTGCTTTTATGTGAGGTAATTTCTTTCATTCTACTTCTCCCTTTCCCTTTCTCCCAGTCCATTCCTCTCTCACCCATTAATTTTATTTTTGATATCATCCCTTCATATTTAACTCACATCTGTGCCTTCTGTCTACTTATGTATGTATGTATGTATGTATGTATGTATGTATGTATGTATGGGTGTATTTATGTATGTATGTATATTCCTTCTAATTGCCCTAATAATGAAAAAGTTGTTATGAGTTACAAGTATCATCTTTCCATGTAGGAATGTAAAAACTTTAACTTTATTAAGTCCTTTATGATTTCCCTTTCCTATTTACATTTTTATGCTATTCCTGAGTCTTGTATTTCAAAGTCAAATTTCCTATTCAGCTCTGATCTTATCAAGAATGCTTGAAAGCCATTTATTTCATTGAATATCCACTTTTCCCATGAAGGATTATGCTGTTTTTCTGGGTAGGTGATTCTTGGTGGTAATTCTAGCTCTTTTGCTCTCCAGAATATCATATTCAAAGCTCTCTGATCTTTTATTTAAAGTCACTAAATCTTATGTTGTACTGGCTGTGAGTACACAATAGTTGAATTATTTCTTTTCTGGCTGTTTGCAATATTTTTTCCTTGACTTGGGAGCTTATCACCTTTCTCAGAGTACGTTGTTAGACCAAAAAAAATCTGTCTTCTTCTGTATTCCAATGGATTGTTTTTACCTGACTTTGGAGAATACTTGCTCCATATATCTAAGAGGGGACTCATTAACTTTCCCTGAAATCTACCTTTTTCTGAACTTTTCCATCTTTGCCAATGGCTCTATCACCTTTGTAGTCTCCTATGTTCACAACTTCAGCATGAAGCTCAATTCCTCACTCACTCTTTTCACATACTCAATAAGTTTCTAAGTCTCTTCATTTCTATTTCCACAACCCTTGAATTTAACCATTTCTCATTACTCACATAACTGTCAGTCTCTCTGGGCTCTAATCTGTCCTTCACATAGCTGCCAAGTGATTTTTGATAAGAGAAAGTGTGACTAAATCAATCCCCTATACAACAAATTACACTTCTTTCTTTTTGTCTCTAGAATCAAATATAAACTCTTCAGTTTAGTATGTAAAATCCATCTTCTACCACCATGATTCTGTACTGTTCTTTCCCCATTCCTGAAAGGCATAAACTAAAGATGTAAGGGCAGCCCTGAGAAAGGCTCAGCAAGCCCTCACACCAGAAGTGCTAATCCTTCCCAAATATAAACACACACACATACACACACACACACACACACACACACACACACACACCTATACATATATCAGGGTATAAATATACACATGTACACAAATGCTGTATATAATAGACAGACAGACAGACAGATAGATGGATAGATAGACAGGTAGATATATATCTTCTTGGTTCTCTATATCCTTCATATCCTCATCCTCTCAAATTAGAAGGTGGAGTCATGGACTACAAAAACTTCAATTTAAGGAGAGGGTTTGACTCAGACATCTTCTTATTTCTCAACTGGCCTCGCTTATTTTGGGCATTCTCTGACTTTTCCACCATGCTCCCTCTTCTGGTATTTCTTTCCCCCACTTCCCTGACTCTACCCTTTACCCCTGTTCTTTAACATCCTTTGTATGCTGTCTTCCCCTATTAGATTATAAGCTCCTTGAGATCAAGGACTGTCTCCCTTTTTTCATATTTGTATCCCAGTAGCACAATACTGTGCAAATGATAGGTGTTTTATCAATGTTAATTGACTGACTGACTAGTTTCATTATTGTGCATACTGTGTCCTTAGTAGAATAGAAGTTCTTTGCAAGCAAGGAAAAACTGTTTCAAATTTTTCCTTGGCACCTCCAGAAATTAGAATAGCTCCTATCACTTAGTGGTGACTTATTGAGTGCTTTTTTGATAGATTGATTGCTTTCCAAAGTGAGGTTGTATGAAGACTAGTTCTAAAAATTTTACTGGCCATGCTCTTCAATATGAGAGAAGAAACAGTTGGAAAAACTTCAGCAAAGCACTGGATTCAATTTCTGTATTTAATATAGCCTATGTGAAAGTGGGTAATTTGTTGCTCCAGGAAACTCTCTTAGCCTCTATGTTATAGATCAGCTGCCAATCTGCATAAGTGGAGGCAGTTTCCACACCCATAATTCCCTTTCATACAGTGGAAAGAAGTTTGGAAAGGTTTTGGAATCAGAGGACCTAGTTTCAAATCACATATCTGTTGTTTATTTACTGTGTAACTTTGGTCAAGTACCTCAACCTCTCTGGGATTTGATTCCCTTCTTAGTAAAATGAGAGGGTTGAACTACATGTCTTCTGAAGTTCCTTCTAGATCTATGTTCCTAACAAAATCACATTTCTGAACCCATGCTTTCCAGGCTAGCTGTAAGATCAGGCAGGGTTTCCCTTTGAACATTACTGAAGGGAGTCTATTATTTTCCAATAAGCCAAAGTTGCTATTGGGATGAGTAGAATTTCTTCTGGACCAGATTTAGAGTTTTCCTTTGAACTTTTCCTAACATTTGCAGATTGCTGGAATGAGAATTATAACATGGCCCTCAATAACAACATTGTAATTACATTCTTCAATGCTGACAGAATATAACAATGTCAGAGAATGATTAAATTGTTTTTGGTTATACCTGTCATTAAAGCAAAGAAGTTGATTAACATTAAAATACCACGCTGAAAGTTAGGTCTCACTGATAATTTCATTAATTTTTAAAATATTGACTTATAAAATAAGGGGAAAATATGAATCTTGCTTTTATGTAATTATGTTTCTAAATTAATTTTTCATCTCATCTACTAATGAAATGAGACGTGAAAATAGTTTCTAATTTCTGTGAGAGAGTGCATTAGGCAGATAGTGGACACTCAGATGTGGTTTCACTAATAACATTGCCCTGAGGTTAACTTTAGTTGCTTCTTCAGTCATAGAAAAGAATAAAGAGTATGATCACAAGTGATGAAAATTCCCTTCCCATGAATAAATGATAATTTAACTCATTGAACTGTAATTAAACATTTTAATATTCTTTACATTATTCTCTTCCACTCTCCCAGCCCAATAATGATGCTGGCTGGAGAAATATTTGGACTTGACATATATCAGAACATCTTTGATTAGGAATTAAGACTGCTATCTTGCTTTCCTTATCTCTGGAAAAATTGTACCAAAAAACACATTTTGTAATTTGGAATTTTGTTTTGTTATGAACCCTGATCTATAGAGAGAATAGCTTCCCTTTACAAGTGCAATGCACTGAAGAAGAGATAGCAGTAATAGAATCATTCCCTGAGTTCTTTTATGAACATCAATACCGTAGGATGAAAAGTGGTGAGCATTTTCTGGCAGAAACAGATTCTGTACTTTAATTTTTTTAGCCCTATCATTTTCTATTTCATTGATGTACTTCATTCTCAAGTATCCATGCTCTTGAGTTTCATATCTGTAAGCTTCATAAGTCCATAAAAGCTTGGAGATAAATGGGAAAGGAAATAATTTATACCAGTTGGGATTACAATCCCACAAACTGCCAATTTGAATTGCTGCTATTTCACAAATGAGGGCATAAAACAATTAAAAACCAATTAAAGAATCAGCATTATATTTCTAGGAAATTGTGGAGTTTTTTTAATGACTTTTCTATATTTAAGGTAACATGAATATTGCCCACAGATAAGTATTCCAGATTATTATTCCTGAGCTCCCTTAGGTAGGAAAGTTACAGAGATTCCTTGACAAGTAGTTAATTGGTATTGTTTTAGTTTGAAGAGTAAAACTTCTCCATAATTGAAAATTAATTACCTCCCTTGTCTATTACCTTTTAATGCACACAATGTTACATCAAGAAGCTCACAAATTCACCAAATTCAAATCCTTAGCAGTAGAGTGTATGCAGGAAATATGTTAAAAGAATTTAGGTTTCAAAACACACTAATAGATATACATACAACAAATCCATGTGAAATAAGGTTATGTCACAAAACTCTTTCTATTACTATGAGAAAGGCCATGGATGCAATTCTCTTTGTATTTGACAAAGACCTTTTAACCATTTCACTATGGGAAGCCCATCTTCAGCTCTCCTTTATCTCCAAGGTGCAAAGTAAATGGAGTTGCCAGTCCTGAAGAGTGAGGAGTCACCTCAGACAACAAACCTCTCATCACTAGCAAGTATTCTGCCTTTTATCAACTTGACACAATCCTATATTCACTCAGGAATTGTATTTGGTAGCCCTTGGATATTATCTTTGTAGGCAACACTCTTCCCACCAGGATTAAGAGCAACCTCACATTGCAATTTGAGAAAACATTATCTTTAGTCCCTTTGCCACCTGTGCTGCAGGTATCAGGCATCATCAGTGGGATAAAAGAGGCACAACTATCACTGCTGCCACCATTCCTGTCTCCATTGCAATGGAAAGGGATTGTGCAGTGAATGTGCTCCCTAGGACTAAAGAACCCCTTAAATACACAACCTAACTGACTATTGTTACCACTGACCTGCTGAATCCTGGCAACAGCACTTCTTAAGGACTGTGATGGGGACTGCTAAAAGAGAAAACTTGTAGCAGTGTTTAAGATATGTACATCTCTCACAATTAACCTTATTTAACTCATTTTATCCTTTCTGTACTCTTGATCCTCCCCACTCTCTGTGCCCTTTTTTTCCTTCTTTGTTTAAAAAATATTTTTTTCCTCAATTATATGTTAAAATTTTTTTTAACATTTTTTAAAGTTTTGATTTCCAAATTTTATTACTCCCTCACTCTCTTCCCTCTCCATTCCCTAAGATGGTAAGCAATATGATATGTTATACATGTGCAACCATATTCCATATTAGACATCTTGTACAAGAATACTTGAAGAAAAGATAAAAGAAAAGAAGGGAGAGAGAGAGAGAGAGAGAGAGAGAGAGAGAGAGAGAGAGAGGGAGGGAGAAAGAGAGAGCAACTGAGGCACAGGAAAACTGAGTGTGACCCAGATTCATACAGTTAGTAAGGATTTGAGGGAGGACTTGAACTTAGGTCTTCCTGACTAAGTTCTGCACTCTATCCAAGGCACAAACTGGCTACCTACAGCTTGTTTTAAAACAATGCAAGTCACTAATTACAAGAGATATGAACGCTTAAATAATTGAGGAATTTCATCTCTACCCAATAATACATCAAATATAAAAGAACAAAATAGTCAGTATCATAATGAATATAGTAGTGTTTTATAGTGCTTTAAAAGTTTACAAAGCACTTTTACAAATATCTAATTTTATTTAATATTTTATACTTAATAATGCCTGCTTAATATTGGCAAACTAACACATTCTTGACACTGTGAATTAATCTAGTGATCTAAAAGATAATTTAGAATGATATGAGAAAATTTTGTCATTAAACTTCTCTTAGCCTTTGACACAGAGATCTCATAGTGATCACATACTTCAAGAAAGGTAGAGATAGAAATGAAGGGCCTGCAAATAAACAAAATATACCATAGTTGGCACAGTGGATTGATTGCTATTCTTGGAGTCAGGAAGACAAGTTCAAAATCTTCAGAGACAGCTCTGTAGCCCTGGGAAAGTCAATTAACCTCTGTTTGCCTCATTTTTCTCCTCTGTAAAATGAGGACAATAATAACACTTCTCAGGCCTGTTGTGACCATCAAATGACATAATATTCATAAAATTGAATGGAATCACTCTATGTGAGCTACCACATTGGGTTAAAATATCTATGATCAGTACAAATCTGAGATAATGTCAGAAAACAGGTATTATCACTTAAAAGAACAATGCTTTATTGTAACAGCCATTTCCTCCTATTGCTTGCCTTTTATATTTTTGACATGTACAAAGTTGACTCCTACATCCTTAGCAATCCCATATTGTTCTCGCCAGGCAGTATAAATTCTAGATCTTGAAGCATGATATTCATAAACACCAGATTCAGTGTTGCCTACAAACACAAATGAAGTGTTATTGTACTATAAGAAGCAATGAAAATGAGAAATTCAAAGAAAAATAGACTTACACAAATTAACTGATGCATCAAGAAATATAGTAATGTATAGCAAAACAACCCTTAAGAAGCAGCCAAACTCTGATTAACTGTGCTGACCAATTTTGGTTCTGGTGAACAGATAATGAAATATGTCTCCTTTGTATTCATACTGAGGTGGAGAATTACTGGTTCAGAATGTTTTGGACACTGTCAGATGCAGTTGCTATACTGGTTGGTTTAGACTATTTTTTTTATAATGGGGATTATTCCATGAGTAGACAAGGGGATAGATTATCATAAATGATTATATTCTAAAAATGCATTGTAAAACTTCTTTAATGGATAAATATTTCCTCAAAAAAGTTAATGTGCCTCCTTATAGACTCATAGGTTCTATAAATTGATACAAGTGTGAGTCCAATAGTTTTGACTGTTATATGGCGTTTGGGTGGATACTTCTCTCAGTTTTCTAGAGTAGAATAGGATTCTTCTGGAAGTGGCAGTTTCCCTTTGTAGAAGTCTTTAAACAAAAGGTGTGGGATCACTTGTCTGGGATAACATAGTGGGAAGCCTTCTCAAGGTGAGTTGAACTATATGACCTGAAGATGCCTTCTAAATCTTAGATTCTAAGGATTACCTGACTTATCATTTTCAAGTTATACAGACATCAGTGATGACAAGGTTAATTCAATTTAAATAGAAAGAAGATGGAAAAATAAAAATACTTGTAGCATATTTATTATGAGGAATTTGCCCCCCTCCCCAATGGAATAGTGAAGGAAGGCAAAAAGGAAAGGAAATAGATTTCTGTTCATTAAAAAAATAAAACTTTGATTTGAAAAAGACAATGTGTTACTGGTAAATACATTTTAATTCATTGAATATATTATTCTTAAATGGGAAATTGTGAATATGTACTTACACTACATTAATCAACAGTTAAAGATAATTGAAAAGTTTAAAATAGGAACAAAAATAATGGTTATACACACATACATACATACATATATATGCCAAAATATTCATAGCAACACTGTTTGTGATAGCAAAGAACTAGAAATAAAATCGATGCTATTTGATTAGGTAAACAAAACATGTTGCATGAACGTAATGGACTATTACTATAACAAAAGAAATCATGAATATGAAGAATTCAGTAAAATATAGTGGTTTGTATTACACAGAATGAAGTAAGCAGAAAAAAGGAAAACAATTATACATGCAATGACTACATAATGTAAGTGGAAAGAACAATAAAATTAAGATGAATCCTGAATAATTATAATGACCAAGTCTGATGGAAGAGAGGAGCTTTTTTGGAAAGATAGGGGAGTATAGGTATGGAATGTTGCATAAATATATCCATCAGATGTGGAAGATATGTTGATGTCAAAAAATGAATCAATAAAAATAAGTAAATATTTAAAGATAAATAAATGGAATCATTTTTGTTTTACCAGAAGCATTCACATTGTCCTTACTAGTATTTATTGTGTTCACACAGCAGTTAGGATAATATACAGAACACTGGGAAAGAAAAATATACAGAGTAATTCTGCTATATATTCAGAAGATCTCCAAAGCTAAAATGCCACTATTAGTTTGTTCAGGAGATGTGAGTTCATCCAACAATTCTACAGAAATCTAAGATAATGTCAGAAAACAGATATTATCACTTAAAAGAACAATGCTTTATTGTAACAGCCATTTCCTCCTATTGCTTGCCTTTTATATTTTTGACATGTACAAAGTTGACTCCTACATCCTTAGTAATCCCACATTGTTCTCACCAGGCAGTATAAATTCTAGCTCTTGAAGTATGATATTCATAAACACCAGATTCAGAAGTACAGCAGCTTAGAGATTCAGATATCTTCAAGACAAACCATATTGGGATCAATTTATCAGGGGAAAAGCTAGCAGATAGATCATTTGTTATCATCAGATAAAAATAAGAATTACAGTAATCTTTGATATTCCTCAACCTCCAAAGAATGATATGAGATGCTATTATAACAAACAACAAAATGGAAGTAGTATTGACATTTTAGTAATAGTGACATCCATTTGCTTTAATGAAAATTGATACCTTTTCTATATAAATATCAAATGTTCATACTATCATAAGCAACTTGAACTTTTGGCTTCCTGATAATAATTATAATAATTCATATTTCTACAGTAGTTTGAAGATTGCAAGCCATTTCATTACAACCCTGAGAAGGAGGGAGACAAGATATTGTGATCTCCAATTGTATAAATAAAGAAGGAAATTGAGTCCCAGAGAGGTGTCTTACTTAGGTCACACAGTTCACAAACCCAGGAGTTTATCCTAGGTCTCTTGACTCTAAGTCTGGTGCTTCTTTCCAGCATAACATGCTTCAAAAAAATTGGAAGGAAAACAAAAAAAACCCCGTTAATATTATTCTTTTGTTTACTTGTGTCTATTTTTCCCACTATTAGTGGAGAAAATGAAAAATGATAACAATCATGTTTTATAAGTATTTTTTAAAGCAATAATAAGCTGACCTGCTATTAGTCAATACCATTGATTCATAATAGATTGGGATATGTTTACTGAATCCAATATGTGACGGTATTCATATATTTCCAAGCTGGAAAAAGCAGAGTGTACAACCACAGATTTGAATAGTCTTTCTATTATTGGCTTAGGTTTTTCAAGGAGCATCAGAAAGAGCTGGCTTATGGGCACTGCCTTATTGAAAACTTTTACCAATGAAAACTGGGTTGGAAAACAAGAGGAATTCATACCCATATATTTTAGGATATTTGTGGGATATTTGTTTCTTAAAATTAACTGAAAAAGGAAGTCTGGAATGACAGCAGTAGTAATGGCCATAATTTCAACCTTAAGGAAACTACTTTGTTAAAAAGAAGTTGAATGGAATCACTCTATGTGAACTACCACATTGGGTTAAAATGTCTATGATCAGTAAGTTTTGTAATGAGTTCTATCAGTCAATATTTTTGAAAGAATGATCAGTTATATGTTAATTTCTTTGTAGCATATAGTGTGCCCCCTCACATGTAAAAGAATCCCTGAAGAGTTATACCAGGTTCAGGGTACTCAATGAGTCTACATTTGCTTAAAACCAAAGATAATAAATTCCCATTAATGTATTTTCCTTGGCAGAGAGAAAAAACATATAGTTCAAACCAAAGGCATTTAAGAAAAATAACAATAGTGAGAATAATAGCAATATTCTCTACCTATACTTCATGTTAAGGTCTACTTGGTCTCTGTTACTTTTTACCCTCAAAGACATTTGCTTCAGTGTAATATGTGGAACTACAAATTAACCTCTTGGGCAAATTACTCATTGAACTGCCTAAACTATTAACTCCACCAAACTATTACCCTCATGTCCATATCCCACCAATGTCCTTATTCACTCATATCCATTTTCTAATCCCCTTGTTGTCAAAATTTCTCCATTGTTGAAGTTACATTGAAGGGTTTCTGATCAGAAACATTCTGCTGGATATCCTGGCATTTATGCCTCTTTAATAAAAAAATTTCAGCCATAAATGTTGGGCTAGGTAATCCACATAGCTGAGACAAAGGATACCATTTGTTGCTAACCTAAAGAAACATCTGAAGTACTAGAATCCAAAATTGATGGTTTGAGAAAATTATGCCTTAACTCTTGTCCATTCCCCTGATTTATGAAAATATCAGCTTGCTTCAAAGATGAGTATTGTATCGTATTTTGGAATTTAGTAAAATCTGCAAATCTATCTGAGTGATTTTATTTAACCAATTAAATTTAATGAGAGTGGATGGTCAAAACTATTGCTTTAGCTAGATGTCCATGTTATGGTATATAAATCTAGGTACACTTTCAGAAATATTCAAACTATCACTAGAAAATGTTCAAGCATAAGAATGATGAATGGGAACATATGTAGGGAATATGTGCAGGTGAGCACATCATGTGCCTGACACTGAAGGACTACTGATATCTTTTGCTGGTGTTGCTGTGTTGATCTGAGTTTGCACCTGGGCATCATGCCATAGTTCTACTGTTTCCCTACTGTATGTCATAACTCTTCTGCATTTTTTAGTCTCCTTGATTTCCCTCCTCTGCTCTGAATGATTAATTCAATTGACCTCATGGTTACCACTGGACACTGCTCCCTGATATAACTTTATGGAATTCATTCCTTTTTGATTTTCTCATAAAGATTACTTCAAATTTCATCTACTGCATAGCAACTGTCTTGGTTTCCCCTAGCTGCAAATCTCTTCTCCTTTCAGATTAATTTGATATACTCTGTACATTGGAGAAGGAAATGGCACTCCAGTATATTTGCCAAGAAAATACCAATTGAGATCATGAAAAGTAAAACAAAACTGAATGACCAAACAGAAATAACTCTGTGTATATGTTATATGTACCTACTAGTTTTATGCTGCTTCTTCCATTATAACCCATACTTCTAGTGGGTAGGAGCTGTTCTGTTATTGTTTTGTTTTACCTTGCTTTGTACCCTCCAAAACTTAACACAGTGTCTGCCACAGGGCAAAGTGCTTAATTAACTATTGTTCACTAACTGCCTGACTTTCCAGTATGCCATTGATCTCTTGGTCACTGTTTTTTGACATTTCTTGGCAATTTCTAGGATCCACCTCTTAAAGCCTAGTCCAAACTATGCCATATCAAGTCCTTGAAGTCATGGTGAATAGAAAATCTCACTCTGATAACGGAAGGTAGATGATTCTTTAGTTATAGTGAGATGTTATGAGCTATAATAAAGAGCTTAATAAGTTAGCCACTTTCCCTAGGTTAAGTCTTATCTAGGTCTGAGATCACAGAAAATTATGTGACTGAGGGTCTGCAATTCTCAAGATTCTCTTGAACTTGGCATACAAATAACTTTGAGTCAGAATAAAAAGCAAATAAAGGAGGCAAAATCATTGTTTTCGTCTCACCTGGCCAACTTCACAGTATTATAGGATCCAATATTTAGAACTAAAAATGACTTCAGAGGATCATTAGTCCAAATCCTTCATTTTATTGATGAAGATACTGAGATCCAGGATGTTATGTGACTTTAACAATGGCACACATCATTAGGTAGCATGCATCAGAGGCAGGATTTGAAACCAGGTCTTCTGATTCAAGGAGCAGTGCTCTTTCATCTATACTATGCTGCCCCCAGGTATTGCCATGTGTATCTGTCAGTAGCAAAACCCCTGATTTTGGTGGTGTATTTTGGTCAGAATACAATCTCACTGTCTTACCACATCTATATCTCTCAATACTTATATATGAAGGCATAATAGTAATACAAATAAATTACATAAACTTATTTAAAAAAATAAAAATTAGAGAATCTAAGATCTGGAAAGAACATCAAAAATTATCTAAAATAACCCATATAAGACTTTGAATCCTTTCTACAAGATGATTGACAAGTGACCTACCATTTGTAGAAAACCTTCCATAAAGTTCAATTCACTGCCTTTTTAGGAAACTTATACCATTTTGAGATAATGATCATAGTTTATGGTTCTTTGCTGCTCAGAAGAGCAAATTTTTCCTTTTTCTTTTCTTTTTTCTTTTTCGATATCTTGTTTTTTACATTACCTTTATTTCTGAATCTATCATTCTGCAAACCCGATAAATTGCTCATTGTAACAAAGAATTAAAATGAAACATTTCAATGTAATTTAACTGAACTAGCCAACACATCTATTCAGTCTGACAGTAAATGCAATATTCCACATACATAGTCCACCTTTTCTGCAAAGAAGAAAGATGTATTCTTCATATCCCTTCTTGAGGGCAGTGAGCAATTTTCAATAGTATTTAGTTTCATTTTATAGTTATTGTTGGTGTTATTCTTTTCATTTACATTGTTCTGGTTGTGTAAGTTGTTCTGATTCTACTTGGTTCATTTATTAGTTCATAGAATTATTCGTAGGCATCTCCAAATTCTTGAGAACATATGTATTCACTCTTCTATGTGAAAGACCTTCAAGTAATTTGAAGACAATAATCATGTTGATCTCAAATCTTCCCATTTCCAGATTAAACATCCTAATTTTCTTCAACTTGATTCTTATGTGGTATGTACTCTTCCCTTTCTGATTGCTCTCAAATTCATCAATATTCTTCCTAAAATCCCTGTGTAGAACTGTAAATACTCTATTTATGAAATGATTATGAAAAGGTGTATTGGGACTAATATCTCTCTAGGCTTATGTATGACATTACTCACTTCAGCCTAAAATTTCATTAGCTTCTTGTTTGCCATAATAAAACTTGATCCAATAGGAACTTCTACACTAGAAACTCCAAATCCTTTCCAAAAGAACCTTTATCTATCTACCTGGAGTTTTAATACTTAAGGCATCTCTAGCTTCTATGAATGAAGGAATGAAAAATAATTTATTAAGTGCTCATTATTTGTCAAATACTGTGGTCAGCAATGAAAGTATGGATAGAAAAGTGGGACAATCTCAAATCTAAAGGAGCCTACATTATAATAGGGATTGACAACATATTTAGCAGAGTCCAGATTCAAAGAGAACAAAAATGTCTAGTAGTCCTTAAATACAACAGCAGGTTAGAAGACAAGGCCCTGTGGTTCAGGTAATAGTAATGCAATTTGGCTAGTATGTAGAAGACAGATAAGGCTCCCATACAAACTTCTTCTTTAGTGTCATTTTGATTGGTAAAGCTATCCTTTAACAAAGCCAATGACTTTGATAGAAAGAAATTTCTTTCCTGAACTTCAATAGTAATGACTATTGAGGAAGTGTGGGTTGAAGAACTACAGAGGTAATCATCAGACTATTCTCCATGGTACTTGCATTGCTGGACACCTGTGATGGTACCTAGTGACTTTTTTTTCAGAACTGAGAAATGAATGAATTTGATCTGATTTTAAATGTTAGTGTCAAATTTTAGGGAAAGTATTATCATTTCTTGTTACCCCAGAGGCAGTATGGCATAGTAAATAAAGTGAGAAGCTTGGAATCAACAAGATATGGATACAAATCTTTCCTCTTACTCTTACTAGTTATGTGACTCAGCAAATACATAAGAATATTCCATGTGATTCCATATGATTGTCTACTAAGTGATTAAAGTCATAAGTATTTACAAATATTGTCTGAAGTATTGGAAAGTATAGATAGGCACTATGAAATATGTATAAAATTAACTATTGAATGTTAGCTAAAAGAAGAATGGCATTTCCGTGACTATATGTGTGAAGTCATGGTGATCTCTTTGATTATAAGTAGATACCAATAGGACATTTTTTGCCATCAGTTACAAAGTATTATTCTGAAGGGAATTTTTCAAAGAGTAAGTTCTACAAAGGCAGGAATCAAGTCTTCTATTCATTATAACTAGCCTTAAGATGCATCAGAATGATCTACTAAACAAAGTAGACTAGACTTAATGAGTTGACCATCACTATGAACAAAAATTGATCAGAAGTGATGCAGAATATGAGTAAAGAAGCAAAGATCTCTACCCAAACATAATTTAGATATAAATTGTGTCTACAGCTAGTCATGTGAAATGTATTTGTTTCCTCTTATGAGAGACAGAGATCAAAGAGAGGTAAGCATTTCAGGATCTTTTCTTCAGATCTAAAACATACTTTACAGTTAAAATGTAAGCTCCCTGATGGTAGAGAATACATTTAGGTGAAACTCTTCAATTCCCATAGTACCTTCTATGTGTGATGAATGCTTCCTCTAGAGAGAACTGGAATAATAATAAAAAAAAACCCAACAAATGAACTACTCGTAGTAATTAACAATGTATATGGATACTTCACATTTAGAATTTTACTGCCAAGTCAGTAGAGCCTTTTAAGCTGACAAAAGAGGTTAAAACACATAGGAGATTTTGTTAAGATTTCATCATACTTCATAAATATGCATGTTTCAATCTAGAAAGCCCAGACTTGTAAAATGAATAAGGTGCCACACACAGTCAAATACCAAATGGGCTATAAAATTGGAAGATAGCTAGAAGAAATCATGCATGAAATACAGTACTGTCCCTTTCATTTTACAGATGAGAAAAATAGAAATCAAGAAGGTGAAGGGACTTCCCAAAGTCCCATGAGTAAAAAGTTAACAACATAAGAATTCAAAACCAAGTCTTCCAAACCTAGGAGACTTTTCATTATCAACAATAATTAAAATACAAGCTCTTAAAGAGTTGTGTAGAACACTGAACATTTAAGTGACTCCCTAATGGTCACATAGTCAGTATGTATCATAGGAAAAAATATCTGAATCCATGTCTTCCTGACTTCAATTCTAAATCTCTATTCATTAGACTACACTGCTTCTCTAAGTTTTTAAGTTGAAGAGTAGTTGTTGATTAGCTTTGTTAGATGGAATCTCTCTCTCTCTCTCTCTCTCTCTGTATGTGTGTGTGTATGTGTGTATGTATATACCCAAAATAACTTCAGTTTATATGGTGCTTAATGTTTGCCAAGAAATTTATATCTCTATTATCACTTGATCTCTTTAAAACCATGTGAAATGTAGGCACTGTAATTATCCTCATTTTATAAATGAGGAAATTGAGCCTATGGAATGTCATATGACTTATCAAGGGTCACAGAGATAAGATGAGAGTCAACCAATGTCTTCCTTATTCCAACTCCCATGTGTCTCATAAACTCTCTAATAACAATAATTAAGAAGAAATTAATGAATACCATAAAATGTAGATGAACACACACTTGACTCTCTATAGTACCATAAATCAGGGGTACCAAGTATACTACATATGAGTTGGATGCATATATTGTATACCTTACACAAGGCTATTGATCATCTCTGATAAGTTGAATAATATAGTGGATAAAATACTGGTTTTGGAGTCAAGAAAATTCTAACACTTAGCTGAGTGATGATAGTCTAGTTAGTCTTTATGAATCTCAGGAAATTCATACCCCAAGGTATCATGCATTCTATAGAACAGCTTTGAACATGAAACATAACATTATTTTAAAAAATAACAACCTCTTTATATCCTGGTTTTAAGTGACAAATTGGACACATTGTTTGATTCTCACAACACCTCATGTGAGGCTGTGAGAGAAATATTGTGATCTATAATTTGCATGTGAGTGAATTTGGTCTCAGAGAACCAAATAATCAAAAGTCCAAGATCACACAGCAAATTAGTACCCAGGTCTCTTGAATCATCATCAAATGTTCTTTTCATAAAGTAATATTACTAAAAGTCAAAAATATCTTCTCAAGAAATGAATCTCAACAGTAAGTTTGGATTTCCTGCCATTAAATAACGGAAAACAGGATAGAAATCTACTCAACTTCATGTTTTGGGCAATTTTCTCCAAGTGGCTCAGCATACACAAGTCAGCATTCAAACTAAAGTAGAAGCAGTAAAGCTTACACATTAGCTGGAAGTTGGAGAAGAGAGACTGATACAAGAATAAAGGAGCATGAAACGGCTTCTTCAGTATAAGTTGGTTTGGCTAATCAATCAGAAAATCCAGAAATGTTCACTTCTAGTCCCCTTTGCCCCTAAGTCCTCCTTAATACTCATACTAATTCAATTTAAGAGAGATGCAAGGAAACTGAGGTGGGACTGAGCTATATAGGGAAAGTTAAATGCATTAAAAACTTTATTGTAAATTATTTCAAAATGTTCAGACATAAGACCATAGCTTTATGGTGCACATGGGAAAGTAATTTCATTCTGCTATGAAATCAACTAAGTAAACAAACTTTCTAATTATTGAAATGGAATGATACAACCAGGCTACTCTAGAATATGGCACCTGGGAATCACAATCTTTTTGTATTCAATGTAATTTAATATTTACCTTTAAGTAAGAGTTAATGTAGGAAAGTGGGTTAAAGGCAGGTCTTTGAATTGAAAATATCTGGTTCATGTACCACATTTATATTCTGACCATGGCAATATCAATTAACCCATACGTGTCTCAGGCAATCCTATAAGTCTAAGTCATAGAATAATTGTTATCTGTTGGTGAGTGTGGGAAGTTACTATATCTGTAGTTTGCCATGTGGCAAAAATCATGGATATTTTTAAAACTCTAATAACTCTGAATAATGACACATGTTGGCTGCCTCACTTGTAAAATAGTTAAGATTCCCATAAATCTGAAAGCATACCTACCTTTTTGGTTAAACAGGACCTTTACTGTATCTGTGACCACAGACAAGTTCTCATCCTGTCAGAGATAAAAGTTTCCATTTAGGGTAGCATTCAAATCAAATAGGATTTGAAGACAGACAAAGGATTTATAGTATTTTAATGTTTAAAATATTTTTTGATAAACAAATATTGATTTTCTGTCCTTCCATTCCCTCACTCCCTATTTGAAATAAAAGAAGGCAGGAAGGAATAAACAAAGGAATGAAGGGAAAAGGCATGGAGGAAGAGAGAAAATGAGGAAGGAAAGAAGGAATGAAACTATGCTTCATTTCCCATACTTATTCCCTTATTTCTCTGCCAGAGGTAAGTGGCATTCATCATTGGTCTTCTAGAATCAAAGTTCTTACATCATTCATGATACTTATTTCTCTTTTGGATTATTTAGGAACATCTTGTTCCATGCTGTCTTTGGAAGCCACAGGGTCCTCTGCCTCATTAAGTGCTAATTCATTTCTCTTTTTCTTACAATGTTTATTCAGATGTTTGGATTAGTTGTTTTATAACCCAGAGGGTGTCTTCTCTTCAATTATTAATTTCTTTCTTGATGGTTTATATGCTTGTATTCAAGGTGTTTAAGAAAGTTTTCTTTCTTATGAGAATTTTTGTAATTTCAGCCTCTGCTCTTTATATTCTGCTATTGTTCATTTTCTGACTCCTTCCTCTTTGATGGTGGATTCCCTGATGACTGGACCTTAAAGCTTCTTTCCTCCCATGCTGGTAAATTTACTTCTCACTGGCCTCAGTTTATATCCCAAGTGACTTTGGGAGAGGGGAGAGGGAATGCCAAAAGTACCTTCTTCTGGATCTTAACCCCTTTTCCTTCAGGTCTGGTGAACTCCTCCCCCCCCAACACACACCCATAACACTGATGCTCAGCCTCAGTTCCCTCTGTTCTTTAGTTATCTGGCTGAACACTGCTACTCCCCCAGGCCAAAAAAGTTTGTTACCTCCTATATCTCATTCCCTGATCTGTTCTCCACACAAGATTGGAGGAAAGAATTACATGTGAATTCTGTTACTGGTTGTCACAGAATAGAGGGGTGAGGACAGAGAAGGGGCTGAGGTAGTTGTCAGAAAAAAAATAGCTGCAGCAATGGAATTAGTGTGTGGGTTCCAGTATTAAAGCCTGTAAGTTCCATTATGCCATCTTGCCATCATGTAAAGACTAGTAGATAATTAATAATTAATAACAATAATAATAATAATAATAAATTATAGCATTTAAAGTTACAGAGTGATATCTATCTATATTTCTGTGTGTATGTATCATTTTATCTTCACAACAAGCCTGTTAAAAAGGTACTATTATTATTATTTCCATTTTACATATAATGGAACTGAGGCATACAGAGTTCAAATAATTTTCCTAAGGTCATACAGCTAGAAGTATCAGCGTCTGGACTTGAATTCAAATATTCCTGACTTCAGATGACTCAGCTCTTTCTATTATACCTCCTAGCTGCCTAAATTAACTAGGTGACAGGGTGCTGAATGAGCACATTAGGGAGTAGGATTAACCTTCTCTATTGTTAATTCATCAGATCTTCCCTAGGGTTCTTAGCATTGTAGCCAATGGAAACAGTTGCAATTGGTTTACATCTTGCACACAATTCCTATTTTGGAAAAATGTTTACAGGTCATGAGAATCAGAAAAAATGCTTAGCCTTTGTTACATGTCAGGTTACATGACCTGACAAAAAGTACTATTTTGATAAGTTTTACTTGACTTTCTAGGATTCTGTAAGGAAACCATCATATCATTTTCAAAATGTGATAATTTTATTTGCTCTTTGTCCATGCTTATTTTATTTTTTCCTGAATTTATTTTTTTTTCTTCTTCTTGGGCAATTTATTTGTTTTTCTCTTTCTAGGGACAGGTAATTGATAAAATAGACAGAGCGTCAGGCCTGGAGTCAGGAAGATCTGGTTTAAAATCCAACCTCAGACACTTGTTATCTATGTACCCAGGCAAGTCATTTAACCTGTTTGTCTTAGTTTCAACATCTGAAAAATGGTGATAATAATAGCATCTAGACCCCAGGGTTGATGGAAGGGTAAAATGAGATAATATTTGTAAAGTACTTAGCAAAGAGTCTGACACATATTAGCTGCTATATAAATGTTAGCTATTATTATTATTATATTGCTCCAAGTAAAGTGATTATTGTGTGGTACTATATCAAACAGTTGAACTAAAAATAAGCATAATATTACCATTAAATGATATTTTGCCCCACTTCACAGATGAAGAATCTGAGGCTTAGATGGGTTGAGTGACTTGCCTGGGCTCAGACAACTAGTAAGTGTCTGAGCCAGGATTTGAACTCAAGTCTTCCTGACTCTAAATCTAGTAATTGATTCACTATACCTCCTGCGTGCTCATAATAATATAAAATTATAGGTTTGACATGTGTTTCATATTATTGAGAGCTAGAAGGTAACTCAGTGGTTATTTATTCCCAGCTCTCTAATTTTAATGATAAAACAACTTAAACCTAGTGAGTTGTCCAGGATCACATAGGTGGTAAATAGCAGAACAGGTCCTTTTCTTCCACTTCTAATGGTTTCATTACAACAGTATGCCAATATACCCTTCAAAATAAAAGTACAAGATTTGTAACTTACATTGGTATGAAAAGAGCAGAGAAGGTGACTAGCTTGGTATGTGTTGCTGGGAAAAGAGAATGGGACAATGTCAGTGGCTTTTAAGACTTCTCTAGTTTGTATAAAAACTGGTATTTTGCACAGAGCAGAAGGGATGTTTGGGAGTGGTTAAAACTTATTTGCCACTGTGACTATATCTTTTATATTTGAACAAAGTAGAGCCCTGGGTAGATTTACTTCACTCAGAAGGGATGATAAGATCTAAGTGTGAATATGACATTCTGATCATGAATTTAGGTAACTGCTTAACTAAGAGATGCTAGGTATAGAGAGGAGATAAGTTTAAAATCTAGTTGCTAGAATAGTAAGCATACCCCATCTGGTAGATGTAGTGTTTCTCCTACAATAAAGGTACCATTTGGGCATGAATTCATAATACCTTTGATATCCTTCAACTCTGGGACATTTTAAGAAATATCCACTTTGTGAAGATTTTAGAAACTTAGTATTTATTGCAAACAGCATTAGACTTTTATGAAGGAGAAAGGCTTAAATTATGGCACTTTCATTATTAACATTTAACTTCTCTGAGCCTCAATATTCTTAACTGTAAAATGAGGATAACACTTGCACTCCCTACTACATGGATCATTTTGAGAAAAGTGCAACATTAATGTGAGTTATTATTTACTTAGTAGTGAGGATCAAGTTAAGGCAACATAATGCCATGGAAAAATGTCACAGAAGTGAGATCGAAAGATCCCTTCCTGCCTGTGTGATGTTGGGCAAATCACTTAGCCACACTGGGCCTCATTTTTCCTCTTGGTAAAATGAGGGGGTTCAATTAGATGGCCTCTAATGTGCATTTTAGTTCTAAATCTAGAATCCTAAAGAGCTTTGTATGCCAAAATCTATTAGGAAGGCACATGATGGTTGTAATCTGATGTTTAGTGGCATGTCACATCTAATTATATTTATTTTTCGTTATAATATTCTGTTGAATCACCTATAGTAGTTATGTAGATTTCAGAGGGAAAAAAAATTTTCAGTGTCACTAGGGACTTTGGAAGCCAGGTAGAGAGCAACTGAGAGTAATAAAAGCCTCTACTCTAAGAGTTTCTGTCATAGGAGCCTCTGAAAGGTTTTTCCTCCTTTGAAGAGTCCCAGCTCAATCTTAAGAAGCAGAGAGTGTTTTATAATAGGCACATTCATCTCTAGCAATGCCTCTGTGCTCCCCTTCAATTGTCTTTTGGCAGGTATCCTCCCACTCTTCAAAGAATCCACGGGGAGAAGGTAGGTTATTGTATTAAGCAAGGATGTAGTGTTCTCCTGAGCCTAGGGAGCACCTATTTGTCAAGGAAGGCATGATATTTGTTTCAGTCAAAGTGTAGCAGCAATGTTGGGAAAGGCAGCTAAGCACTTTAAGCTCATTTCTCTCAAAAGGTCTGATGGGACTACCACCATACTGCTTTCCCTTTAAGAGCATGACTTTCTAATCTCTTATTTCTAGTCTCATCCCTTATCTTTCCCCTTGCAATTATGTTTCTAAACAAAAAAAAATCATATAGATCAATAAAGATCCAGCCAACCCTTTTATACTGTCTGACTATCAAGAGTTTTATTTCTCTTTATTTGTATAAAAAAGAACATAGAAAACAATTCTCAGTGGATACCAATCCACTTAGTTTTGCTGGTTGAGTAAAGCAAACCTGTTTGGTATAAGCTACGTTTTTTTCTTGTTCCTTTCCCCTTTGGGGGGGCAACATTTTAACTTTTGAAGGTTGCAGAATTTTTATAAAAATATCTCAGTGATATTTTGGCCTGGGAATTCCAAGTTAAAGAAGATACTGGGTAAGGGCTAGGAGACTACCTGACAGATTATAAAGGTTACTGTTCATGCTCTGTCCTTTCACTGCTCACTGAAAGACCTCTAGAGCACACTTCAAGATCATCTCATCAGGAATGATCACCAGCTGGAAGGCAAGTCTTGATCAGAGCTGTAACTGTAATCATAATAATTGCACTACTAAAACTAATAAAAGATTATATTGAAATTCTTAGTCACAGTGACACAGTATGGAGTATTCATCTTTGAAGTCTTCCATGGGCAAATCACATAGCCCTTCCATGCTGTTAGTCATTAGCTTCTGCAAAAGCATTGGGAGTATAAATGTCAATTTAACTCCTATTTCATTAGATGGGTCTACTAAGCTAATGGACAAGAATGAAGGGATTACAGATACAGCTATTAAATAGGTGGGCACATGGTAGAGAAAACCAGCCTGACTGATGGAAGGGGTATTTTCAGGGACTGTAATTCTAATACAGCTACAACTTTCTCCCTGATGCTTTTGCTTAAAGGGGAAATTTACCATTGTTAATTTCAGTCAAATATTTGCTGTTGTGCTGGACATCTTGATTCCTCTGCTTCATTTCTGCAATGAAGTCAACAGTCTTCAGTGAACAAAAAAACACAGTTGACACTGTATCTGTATACCAGAAGAAGACAATTTCTCAACTGATACACACACTACATATCAGACTGTTCAGACCTATGAGAAGGTGAAAACCACTGCAGCTGTCAATGCCTTTCAAATATAAGGCAGCTGGCAAAAACAAACCTGACACAAATGAGATGAGAAATAAAAAATTCATAATAAATAAATCACTTGTAGATTGGCAGCAGGATGGTGTATTTTATCATCCTAGCTTTATGTAAGAAGACCCCAAAGGAAAAAAAAAATGGACAGATAATTAATGTATTAGCACCATGTTCGCACTCAGTGGCATTTCACAATTTTAACATTTAACAATTTTTCATAGCAGAAATTCTTCAATGCCTGATATTAGCAGCAGCAGCAACAGGAAACTTGACACTGATATGATCATCTCTCCTGTTTTTTTGAAGAAATAGTAGGTTTTTCTTCACCCCAAACTTTATTTGCTTTCTCTCTCTTTTCTTTCCAAACCAAATGATTAAGCAGTGATTTTTCTTTACTTTGGTGGGAAAATGAATATTCTTTCTGTGATAAAATTTCAATCAAAGAACTGGTCTAAATTTTTTTAATCAAAAAGTACATGGAAAATAATAAAGATGCTACACCATACTCATGTTCGTTTTTTCTCCCATACACTAGAGACCACCTGGAAATGCTTGAGCCAAAGATGATTTTAGTGTATGATGGCCTCATATTCTTGACTATATATAATGTTTAAAATGTGGGAAAGGTATTTATAGGGTCATAGAATGTAGAACTGGGCAGGATCTTAAAAACTGAGTTCACTCCTTTCATTTTACTGATGAGGAAATTGAAATACAGAGAGTGAAGAGATTTTCAAAAGGTCTCTTAAGTATCAATTCTTAGAGCCAGGGTTTAAACCAAGGTCCTCTCCCTATAAATTTGATACTATTTCAAAACTATCATACCACTAGAAGATTTAGATATAATTCATACCCAGATCTTCTGATTCCAAAGTCAAGGCTCTTTCTACTTCATTGATTATTGAATACTTACTGTATGGCTGATGTAGCCAAATTTATTTGAAATTTCTACTTTTAAAACTATTGCTAGTTTATTGGTTATTATTTCAATATGTAATAATGACAAAAGGACATGTTTTACAATACTTTTTCAATTTGCAAAGATCATCTAGCACTGTTTTTCTCATTTTAAAGGGAAGGGAATTGAGATTCCAAGAGATTAAGTGATGTGTCTGTGTTCACATAAATATTATATGCTAGAGCTAAGACTTCAAATAATGCATTCTTATTCTTGATTCAGTACTTCTTTCCCACTATAGTACTCTTTCATGTGACTCTGGTTTTAGACAGTTTAAGAATTTGGAGTGGGGGTATGCAAACATGTGATATTTACAAAAAATCTACATGTAATCAATAAATATTCACATGAATATTGTGGGAGAAAAGAAAGTAGATTTCTTACTTAAACCTATCAAGGCCATTGAATATGTAACTTTTCCAAATTTTCATCTTTTGGGATTAGCTACTGAACTTCTTGGGCATTTAGCAATGATTAGAAAGAATACTATAATGAGGTTGGGTGATGAGGCCACATTCTTCTGATAAATATTGAAGAAAATGCAGAGTTTTTTTCATCTAGAGAAATAGATGACAAATTAAACAGAATTGGTGTCTATAGCTATGATTTATCCCATCTTATGCTACTTAGTTCTAAGGAGACTCCCATATACAAATTTAAAAACCAGAGCAAGTGTCACTATTAACTTTGACTAAAGGAAAAACATTTCACTAAGCAAAGAGGACCTATAGAAGGCTTTGGCAAGGAGAAAACTAAAGAATAAACAATAATCCTTATGCATATATAGCTTATTATGAGGAGAATGAGATCCTAGGCTTAAATTACAAAAGGAAGATTCAAGCAGATTTAATTAGAACTTCTTTCTTGTAAAGGTCATTAGTCACTAGAAAGAATTTCTGAGGGAGATTGATAATTCTTTTTTTTCCCCTAGAGGTCTTTATTAGTAGAATTAACACTTATCCATCTGAAATGGCAAAGGTATATTCTTAATTTGAGGAATGGGATTAAATTAAACAAGATCTTGAAGTCCTTCCTGATACTGTGTTATAAAAATTGTGAGTACAATAGGCTCCTTTTTAACCAAAATCTTGGGATATGAGAGATTTACAGAGTCAAAGAAGTTCAAAGTTGGAATGGACTCATTGGCCACTATGTCTAAATCATATTCCAAGGGAATCTCCTCTAAGTCATACCCTGTGATTGATCATCTAGCTTCCACTTGGAAATCAATAGTGGCATAGAACAAAACATTTTTCCAATCCACTCATTCTACTTTTTTTGTTATTTCTAATTATTAGGAAGTTTTTCTTACATCAAACTGAAATTTACTTCTTTGCAACATTGATCTGAATATTCTCTTTCTTATGACAGTCCCTCATTTCCTTGTATACAACTATCATTTCCTTCTGGAGTCTTTTTTTTTTTTTACAGACCAAATCTTGTCTATTCCTTGAACTTATCCTTATACAATTACAGGCCCTTCAAACATCCTATTGTACTTCCTGAAATATTCTTCAGCTTATCAATATACTTCTAAAAAACATGTTACCCAGCACTGAATACAATACTACCAATGTGATTAGACCAAGGAATAGTAGGGAGGAAATATTACCTTGTTCATTTTCTTGATATAACCCAAGTTTGAAATAGTTTTTTGGCTGCAGAATCAGAGTATTGACATATATGGAGTTTGAAGTCAGTAAAATTCCTGTATTTTTTTTTAAATAACCTACTCCTATCTGTGACCCTTTCAACCTGTACTTATGAGATTGAGTTTTGGAATCCAATGGAGACACTGAAGAATATTTGTGTGTGTGTGTGTCATTCTAAAAACAACCTCATTACTTCTTTTGCTTCTCTTTCAAGTGAAAAAGAGTAGAGATAAACATTCTGCATACTGATTTTCTCAGGAACTATATCTCTCTAAAATTATGCAAAAGAGAAATAGAATATTCTGGCAATTTTCATCAATAATACATTGGAGAGAGGAGATGATGAGAAACAAAGTGTCCCTTCTAGTGTCACTTGATATTTCTTCACTGACATGGCCACTCACAACATATTCAATAATTCTGCTTTTGTTGTTTTATGGCTGTCTGACCACTATACATAAATGTATAGGAATATAAACTCACTCTTTTTTTCCTTAAAAAAACTTGACCAAGTATCAAGTCTCTGACCTAGAAGTGAAAATGATGCATCATGTTAGTACAAACCCAGGATTTAGTCAGTTTCCAAACAATATTATTTTTGACAGGAATGCAATGAATTTCAAATCTCATCTTTGTAAACCATTTATGACTATAAGCAATCCTCACAGACAGGTTTGCTAAGCATTTATGAATCCTTTTGGAATAAATTTGATACTGTATCTCCATTTCATCAGAATGGGAGAGAGGCTTAATATCAATTTCTCTCAGAATTTCCTTTCCCAACACAGATCTAACTATATTCAAAGAGGAATTTGCTGGAAGAAGGAAAACTCATTCAGGATCAATTGCCCTTTTGTACTGAGCAAATCCATAAGGGACTTTCTTCATTGGAGGATGTTTGTAGGGAAAGTGAGTAATAAAGAAAGTGACTATTTGGAAAGTAAGACTGGCAGCATCTGGATGAAGGATAAAAACCAGCAAGATATGCAGAAATGATGACACTGAGTGACTTCAAGAATGTCTACAATTATTCTAGATGGCATGCCAAAAGGTTGCTTTTATCTTTTCTATCATCATTTTTCATGGCATGATATACAGGATCCAGCACCTCTACTAAGCAAAATGCAGGATTGTGAGCTGGTGACACAGAAGTTCTTACATTTGAGTCTTATATCTTACATCTGATAGTAGCATGAGCTTCAGATATAGGAGAGAAGCACTCATACATCCCCTAGCAACCGTTGAGCTTTGTTTTTTTAAGCATTGTCTCCAGCATTCAGTCACAGCCATATTTAGATGAGATTACAACTTAGGGAAAAGAAAAAAAAGCTCTATAACCTGCACAAAATGGAAACAATTCCTTTAAAGTGAATGACTATAATGATCTCATTGTTATTTCTAACCTTGAAGATGATGATTAAAGAATCTGAACACTACTAGATGCTCTTCAGTTTAAATGCAATAGTTTGAATAACTACAATAAATTCTTATCTGCAATTTAAATGATAGTCTTTAAAATTTACCCTCATGTAAAGAATGCATTTGAGTCCTTTAAGCCCATGTTAATAACTGGTAAAAAGCATACTGAAGGGCACACGTAATGCAAGACCACCTTGATGTTTAAAGAAAAGTGAGAGAGTAAATCATCTTTGTCACAGCTTATACTGGTAAGGCTTTATAGATTACAGAGGAGTTTAATATGGTAGTGTGGTACAGTGCATAAAGATCTAGAATTAAAGCCACTAAGACCTGCGTTTTTTTCCTGCCTCTAATGCATGCTGTCTGGATTGTAATGGCCAAATCACAGAATTGTCTCAAAGTCCCAGACAAAACTTTATGTTAAGTGGCAGTGCAGATGTCAAACAGCATTGGTGGAAAGAGTTCCCTCATCAACTAGTTCTCTGTCCCAGTGGAATCACAGGTCCAATCCCTATCCTTATTTCATCTGATGTTACAGACTAGTGAATAAACAGGACAGATACAATAATCCCCTTTGATGAGATTCAGATATATTAAGGGACTTGTCCAAAGTCATTTTGCAAGTAAGTGCTAGAGCCAACAAGGTCTTTTGTCTGCTAGTTCAGGGCTCTTTAAAAATTTTAATGAGGGGAACAACAAAGTGAAGATTTAGATCAACATAATTCACATCATGAATTCAATTACAGAAACACTTATTAAGACTTTACTATGTGCAAGGCATTAGGCAAGACCCTAAGGACATAAAGATGAAAAATAGATTAGTCCTTTCTGTCAAAGAGTTTATAATATAAAGAGAATAAATAGGAACAACAACAGCAAAAATTAAAATACATATTAAATACAGGTTTATATATATATATGTATATATATACACACACACATATATACGTATGTATGTATGTGTGTATATATATAATATGTATATTATATATATATATATAATGAATCTAATCTATTTCCTACTGAGAGAGAATGAATCTGTACTTTGATGCTAAATAACAGAGAATTCACTTCAGGAATTAAAATAATCACTATTGACTTTCTTAGTTATAATAATAATAACCAAAAACTATATAGCCCTTGCTATGTGATAAGAACTTTGTAATTATTATCTCATTTATTCTCACAACCACCCTAGGAGGTCAGTTCTATTATTATCTCAGGCTTACAGATGCAGAAACTGAGGCAAATAGATGTCAAGTGACTTGCTCAAGGTCACAGAAATAGTAAGAGTCTGAGCCTGGATTTGAATTTGGGTCTTCCTGACTCCAGCCCTATTGTCCTAGCCACTGTGGCACATTTGAATGACAGAGCACTTCTATAGACACTATGAGGAAAACAGAAGAAATAAAACACTATCCCTGACCTTAGGGAATTTATAATCTCTCAGTACCACCTACGACTCTGTCCTTGCATCTATTGACCATTTGCTTCTACATCTTGGCTAAGATTTAAATGTCAGCACTCTCAGTATGGTGACTTTTATGTTCCTACTTTTGTCTCCCTACCTACTGTACATACTTCCTGTATATTTTTGCCAACATTTATTGAGTAGTAGGCATACATTAAGCATTCAAATTCAGCAAACACTTATTAAGCACCTGCTAAGTGCGTGACACTTTGCTGGGCATTGAGAGATTAGCTATTGCTACTAATTGCTTCTTCCAATGATATGTAAATTGTTCTGGCAAACACACAGTTAGACAGATACTCTAACATGTCTAGATTTGAAAATACAAAATATATTTGTTTTCCCAGCGTTCCATTAAAATGCAATTTCTATGTAGGTCACTGATTTCTTTCATTATTAACCATCCCTCTGCTTCATTAATATTATTATATTCAAATTACTTGGGGGCTAGAATCATGTCCTTCTTGAGTTCTTCCTTTTGGTTGACTGGAAACTTACTTTTCTCAGCATTTTCTTTGCTTATCTTGTTTTCTCTTGTTTCAAGACTAGTGTTAGATACCTCTTTGGAAGCTGGGTATGAGACAAGGGGAGGGTTTCAAATTAAAGTAGAAACTTTGCAAAAATTAGAAAAGAATCCTTTGTCAAAATAGTACACTTTTACTATTTCTACAAGTCCCTAAATTTGTAGTCACCTTTAATTACCTTCATGCTTTCAGTCCGTCACTAGGTCCTGAAAAAATTCCATGTGTAATACTTCTTGGATCAACTTCATCTTACATGAGATACATTAAAAAACCCTCCACTGATAACTTTAGTCTTCTGTCACCTCCAACCTTTTCTATTTGTATAGTACAAACCATTATATCAGAATGTCATTCACATTTTTAAACTCTTAGCTGATTTTTCAAATTAGAACTCCTGATTATGAAATTTCAATTCATTTTGAAATTTTTATTATGTAAAGCACAGTCCTAAGCACTAGGTATTAAAAAAAAACAAGGAAGGGGCAATTTTTGTATTCAAGAAGAATGAAATTTAATAGGTTGTCTAATAAAGGGGCATGAACAACTTTAATACAAATTGAACTGTTATAACTATGGAGGAAAAGTATAAGTACTATGCTTTTATGAAAAAGATAAACACCTCTATGGAGAGGCACACATATGACAGAATTGAGAGATGGCATTTGAGCTAAGCTTAGAAGGTTGGGAGAAATTTTAATAGTCAAAGATGAGAAGGCAGAGAAATAAGCATGAGGGGAGGCTGGTACTTTTCTGAGCATGAGCAAAGGCATGGAGACAAGAAAGAATAGGACAGATTAGAAGAGTTTATCTATGTCAAGGAAAGCCTTAAGGAGAAAAGTGATAAATAGAAAGCTAGGTGATACAGTGGATATATCTCTAGTCCTGAAGTAAAGACTTGAATTAAAAAGGATCCTCAGACATTTACTTACTAGGTGTGTGACCCTGGGCAAGTCACTTAATTGCTCTCTATCTCTGTTTCCCTAACTACAAAATGGGGATAATAATAGCATCAACCTGTTTAATACAGATTCCAGCTCACTGTCTATTTTTATTGTCTATCATATGTATACTGATAATTAAATTTTATAGGTTGTCCACCTAACTGTGTGGTATAATCTAGATAAGAGCCATTATTCATGTGCTTGGTTTTTCTCATTTGGGTGGGTAGGCAAAGCAATTAAGACTGGTTACAGACCTATTTCACATGACGCTGAAATATTCTAGGACTCCATGCAACCAACTCAATGCCATCAGCAAACAAAAACATTGGGAGCACCTCGTTCTCTACAGGAATCTTTCTTACACATTTATTCTTTGTTGTATCTCCTCTATGGTAGAAGAGAAAAGCTCTATTGTACAGACATGCCCCTGTTTTATTCCTACATCTTAATGATCAGAGGATCAGTTCACATTTAGTTCTTTTGTAACATATTATGACAAATCTTGTAGAATTTTGATGTACAGGTTGGAAATAAATATTTGGAAGAGAAACTCAGAGGATATGTTTTGCTTTATTCAATCAATCACTTTAAAAATCAAATGGTAAGTGCAGTGTGATCTTTACATCTTTCAGTCAATTGCATAATGGCAAGATGTAAGGTATTATGGAATACCATTTGTGAAATCTTGGTGGCTCTGTAATAATACCTTCAATAATGATTCCCTCAAAGGGTATGCAGAATATTCTCATAAAATGTATATAGGTAGAAAAGGAGGAATAAAGTCAATAATTATTGATGGTCTATTAGGTGCATTTTAAAAGCTTTAACAAGGTACCATTGTTTTCCTTATGCCTTTGGTGTCTTCCTCTTCCTTAAAAATGCCTTTTAAATAAATCCATTATTGCCCTCCCAATTGTGTCACTCCCAGCTTGGATTTACACATCTTCTAATAAAACTGTTTTTTTTTTCCTTCTTTATTTTAGCTCTGTTTACCTCCTCTGTAACAACATTTGGGACTAACATGTGACAGGCCAAATATGGCCTGTTGTCCCAGAAATTGAAACAGATTTCTTACAAAAATCCTTGCAAGGGATTTCCATTTTTCTACTTTTTGTTGTCCTTCCATTTTCATCCTTAAATGTCCTCAGTATGAATGTCATTATTGGTTCTCTTCATAAGCTTTGTTTAAAATGGATTTATCCTTCACTGCTTCTCTTTTCCTTGATGAGATGATGGAGCCAAGATCTTTCATTTTTATACATTGGATTTTACAAAAAAATGAATTTTCAGCTTCTATTATCCATAGCTGTTATATCTCTCTTCTGTTACACAAACAGCAGGGCTGGAATAATGGCTTAACATGCTTGGATAGAATGCTGGACCTGGACTCAAGAAGATCTAAGTTCAGACAATTACTAACTGTATAACCCTGGGCAAGTTACTAAATACCTAGGTTAATGCCTCAATTTCCTTAGCTGTAAAATGCAGATAATAGTAGTACCTAAATTCCAGATTTATTGTGAGGCTCAAATGAGACAGCATTTGTGAAGTACTTTGCAAAAATTAAAGCATTATACAAATGTCAGGTATTATTTATTATCTTATTACAGTAACAATAACAACAAGCAAATATTCACTTCCTAAAGCACTTTTTGGCTCCTTATCATGCCAAAAATTTATTTGGCTAAAATTTCATATTAAATTAATTTTAATTGTGCTTATGTTCTTTCTTTTTTTTAAGGGAATGAAGATTTGCTTTACACACACACACACACACAGTAAGTTAGCTAATGTAATTATGGCATGTAGAAACACAAGAAAAGTATTAATATTTAAGTGAGATGAATTTTGCTCTGTTATCCCTCTTTTGAGGGAGAAACCACTCTGATTAGGCCAAGAAGAAAAGCATGTAACTGGGTGTTCAATTAAGCTAACCAAACAGATGGGTCGTAAATAGTTATTAGTTTTAGCAATTCACCATAAAACCAACTCTGATAACTTCTTTATTTGCCTATGCACCAAGAGCCTGTGAGCTAGTCTTCCATCTAGCTGATACTTCCTTCTTCTTCTTCTGGTTTCAGTTATAGCTAGACCATCAAAATTGGTTTAAACCCATTCCTCCAGTAGTTGGTCATGTGGACAAAGACATCACATTTAGAACATCAAAGGAAAATTAAAGTTTATAGATGATCTAAAAATTGTGTTATATTTAGTAATTTTTGGCCCTTTCTCCACTAGTGCCATTGTTACTGAAGAAGTAGTAGGGGTAAGAAGAAGACTGAGAGCTTTTTTGTTTGTTTGTTTGTTTCGCATTTCCATGAAACAAATAATTCATCAAATATTCATTCTACTTTGCAATGAGTCTCTTCATTCCTGAAAGTGGGATGGCAATTTACTTAGGCTAGAGCAAAATGATTAATTGACCTATGCAATTAATCTCTAAATGATTTACATCTTTAAACCACTTTTGACCTGCACAATTTTCTCCTTTTGCTGCAATCACTTGTTTACCAGGTTTGGCACTGATTTTACTTAATCTTTTATCATGAAACCATGTCACACTGGATATTAAATTTGTTTGATAGTCAATTCTTTGATCATGGGGTTTAAGTCAGGTGAGATCACAAGATATTGAAAAATATGTCAATCTCTTGAGTATATCCCTTAACTTTAATACATGGCAGGAACCAAGGTCATATTGTAGTATTACATCTTAATTTGAAAATTTTTAAAATTCATTACTTTTTTTTCCATAGTAGTTCATCATTTCTTCCATGGGCACAAGATTTCCAGATCCATAGGAAATAAAATAAAAATCTTTAAAATATTTTGGTGGATGTTTTATAATAATATTGTATACATAATATGCTCAAATATCATGGGTCAGAAGGATTTCTTTTGACTATGGGTTTGGTAAAGACTTAAACGAAAAATAAATTTCCCTGGTTAAAAAAATACAACTTTTCAATTGTTAGTATTCTAGTCTTTGTATTGTCTTTCCCATGACAATTGTTTTGTTTTGTTTTCCTTTATAGCAACTCTGGAGATACTAAAGGCACCTGAAGATGAAGGAACAGAGTTTTCTTTAAAGAAAAATGAATGGTCTTCTGGCAGTTTTAATAATGTTAGGAAACAGAAATCCTACACTGTAGATTTAGAAGATTCAATAACAAGATTTTAGCAGCCAGGCCAATCTGAAGGTCTACTTTTTTTTGTGACAATTAATTCAGCTGGTTTGTAGGAATGGTTTATCAATCTGTGGTACTGTTTTTTGCTTTTAGACATAGTCTCTTTTGTGTTTTTGGTTAGACTGATCCCATTTCTGTGTAATTTTGAGTGATCCCTGAAATTTTTAATTGCCTCACACCAACAACTGATACATTTTCTCCAAAAAGTCAATAAAGTGTGCACTTTAAGAGATTTAAATTTTGTATGCATGCTTTAAGCAATATCCATTGTTAGAAAATATATAACTAAAGTGAATACACTCAAGTGACAGGAAACTAAGGATGGAAAAAATAACTTAGGCTGTTTTAATCTAGTTAGTCATTTTGTATTAGTCTGGCAGAAGTACAGATGTATGACTATTGCAAAAAATGAAATAATATCAAAATTGTATCTTTCCTAAAGGATTTTACTTATTGTACCTTCTATGACCCAGAAATTCCTGTGGTGATCACTTACCATTACAGCAATTCTGAGTCATAGAAAGAATAGAAAGAATAAGTCTTTTGGCATGATCAGAACTTTCTCCATTAGGATAGAATATGCCAGAGCATGTCCTTGAATAGCTTAGAATTTTGGGATCTACACCATGAAGAGGCATAAGAGGAAGTATTTTTGACAGACATAGATGAGAGAAATATTGTATCAATTCCATTGTCAAGATTTGGCAATTAATTGGGGTGATGGAGTGAAAAGTCAAAGAAAACCCCAAGATTTCAAAACTTATTGACAGGGAGTATGATGATAGTGATGAAAGAAAAAAGATAATTTAGTAAAAGAGTCAGATTTTAAGGGAAATATTATAAATTCAGTCTTAGACAAGTTTAATTTGATTTCATTAGGACATTAAAATGGAGATACAATAGGCACTTAAGATGAAAGAACAGAGTTAAATGGAGAAGTCAGTCTGAAGATATATATATATAGATATAGATATAGATGTATTTATAGATATATATAGATATTTGAAAAGCATATTAAAGGAAAGATAATACTGTACAGCACATTTTATTATGATGAATAAGAGGTTAAATGTGATATTCTAAAAAGCAAAGGAAATCTTATTCCCCAAAGGTAACAACTCTCACAAAGTTGAACTTAGCATCAATAAAAAGTTGGATTTTTAACAGAAAAGAAGAATGTGAACCATTCTTACTTAAAAAGCAGTTATGAGCTAGGTATCTGACATGAGAATTAATTGAACAAATGAAAATTAAGAAAAGTAAACTATTCCATATGGAAAGATCAAACAGATATATCAATGCCTTTCTCATAGTCACAATAAATCAATCATGCTTCAAAAAGGAGATATGGCTACATATCTTTTAGAATTTTCACCTTGTGTGAAGGTAACTGAGAAAATAAAGATAACATTTATGGGTGAAACTCATAAAAAGGGATCAAATAAAAGATCCAAGGGGAGAGGAAAGTAAGGAGGGAGAAGAATCAGCATAGAAGAAGAACATTCAAAGAAAAAAGGGCAGAGGTGGATGACATAGGGTCCTGAGATACACTCATATCTTAGATGAACAAAGCATAAAAAGTAATTGTTTTTTTAGAAGTCTCATCTTGTCTGAGGTTCCTTAAGGGAACAAAGATATGATACTTATGGATAAAGTATACATAGGAGGAATGAGAAATATATAAAGGAATATGGAGGAGAAAGAAATTAATAGTATTATTAGACCTGGAGAAGGAAGGGGCCTTCCAGATTCTGTGTTCTGACACTATCATTTTGTAAGTGATGGAGGAAGTGTATACCAAATGTTCCCCAAGCATTGCCATGTTCACCCTGACTTCCACAAGGCTCAAGTGCCAGAAAATTATGTTTCTTTTAGCCTTTGGGTACATAGTGAATCTAATTCCACCAGTTGAATGACAAAGCTCAGACACTTAGACATTAAAATCCTTTCACTGAATCATGCTGCATCTTTTGTGAATTGATATTTCTAGGAATCATTTACCTTTTACAATTGGGTATAGGATACAAAATGATCAATGACAAAAAATGAAATCCAATATGTAGAAAATATTTGTATCCACACTATTTATAATGGTAAAAAGCTAGAAAAAAATGTGTTCCCAATGATTTTCCAAAGGATGAACAAATTGAAGCATATAAATGTAATGGGCTAATATTGTACCTTAAAGGACAATGAACATGAAGAGTTCAGATAAATCTGAAAAGTCTTATATGAACTAGTTCAGAGTACAGAAAATAAAATTGCATATAATGGCTACAAAAATGTAAATAAGGACTATTTTAAAGCAACCAAACTCAAGACAAATACAATTGGTTCCAAATAACTAAATTTAAAACAATCAAACTTCTTTCTTGTTAAGAACTAATAAATTACACTTTTGGAAGCAAAGATGGCAGAGTAAGCAATAAATAACTGTCACTCTCTTATATTCACCTCCAAAAAAAAAACATAAAATAGTTCCTCAGAACAAATCCTGGTACAGTAGATCTGGGTAAAAGACAGGTTAGAGTACTCTTTTAGCCCTGGAAAATTTAGAGGATCATCAAGAAAGGTACATCTCACTCAGGTAAAAGGGTAGTGCATGCCAGGACAGGAAGGATCCCAGCACACTAGCAGCAAGACCTACCTCAGAAAACCAGTGGGAGATCCTGAGCTGCTGGGGTGGGGTGGTATCACGCAAGCAAACACCAACACCAAGACCCCTCCCCCACATCTTATAGCCAGGGAAATTGGGAAACTCCAGCTCTGAGAATCAATATATGCTTCAGTGCAGACCAGGATGGTCAGGCATCCTCTAGGGGCCAGACCTCCACATCCTTCACTGTAGCCCTGGGGAAACAGAGAAAAACCTTATCTGACCTCAGCACATGCCAGATACCACCATTAGGACCTCAGCTCAGAACTAGATAAGCTCCCAGACTCCTCCAGTCTCCAGCTGCCAGCACCTGAAGCCCCAGAACAAAAAACCAGTGAACAGACTCCTGGTACCCAGCGCAAGAAGTTTGGCACAGTGCCCCAGAAACAGAACACAACTGCAAAAGCCAGGAAATAGGCGAGGAATATGAACAAAAAGAAAAAATGATCATTGACCTTACATAGTTGCAATGGGGACATGGAAGATCAAAACACAAACTCAGAAAAGGACAACATTGTCAATATACCTGCATCTGGAACCTCAAAGGGGAATATGAATTGGCTTCAAGTTCAAAAAGCCTTCTTGGAAAAGATCAAGAAGGATTTTAAAAGTCAAATAAGAGAGGTAGGAGAAAAATTGGGAAAAGAAATGAGAAATATGCAAGAGAGAGTCAACAGCTTGGAAAAGTAAGAAAAAAGTGAAGAAAAAATTCCTTAAAAAAATAAAATTGGCCGAATGGTAAAAAAAAAAAAAATCTACAGAAAAAAAACACCTCCATAAAATGTAGAATTGTCCAAATGGAAAAGGAGGTACAAAAGTTAACTGAAGAAAATATTTCCTTTTTTTTGTGAGTGAAGGAAAGCCTTTATTACACCTTCATGAGAGAAGTAGGCACAACGCACTTTAGTAGCACATTGATGCTGGTCCAGTGGCAGAATCAACTTTTAAACTGTTAGTAAGATACATACTCCAAACATCAGGGCTACTATTGGTCTGGTTCATCTGAGGTGCATCCTTCCAGGACAGCCCATCCCATGTTCATCCATGTTTTTCCTTGTCATGTTAGGTCAAAATATTTCCTTAAAAATTAGAATTGGGGAAGTGGAATCTAATGTTTTGTCATGTTAGCTAATCTGATAGGTGTGTTGTGGTACCTCAAAGTTCTTTTAATTTACATTTTTCTAATCAATACTGATTTAGAGCATTTTTCATATGACTACAGATAGCTTTAATTTCTTCTCTGAAAATGGCTTGTTCATATCCTTTGACTATTTATCAGTTGAGGAATGACTTGTATTCTGATGAATTTGACTTAGCTCTCTACATATTTTAGAAATAAGACCTTTATAAGAGAGTCTAGCAGTAAAAATTATCCCCCAACTTTCTGCTTTCCTTCTAATCTTGGTTGCATTGGCTTTGTTTGTGCAAAATCTTTTCAATTAATGTAATCAAAATTATCCATTTGGCATTTCATAGCGATCTCTATCTCTTTTTCTTCTCTTACTGCTTAAGCTAATATTTCTAGTATGGTAGTGAATAACAGAGGTGATAATGAAAATCCTTGTTTCACACCTGATCTTAGAGGAAATGCTTCTAGTTTATCCCCATAAAATGTAATGCTTGCTGATGGTTTTAGATAGGTACTTTTTATCATTTTAAGGATTACTCCCTTTATTCCTATGCTGTCCAGTGATTTAATAGGGATGGATGTTGTATTTTGTCAAAAACTTTTTCCACATCTCTTGAGATAATCATATGATTTCTGTTTTAGTTTTGTTTCTGATATGGTCAATTAGTTTTGTTACTGATATGGTCAATTATACTGATAGATTTTCTAATATTTAACCTGCCCTGCAATCCTGGTATAAATCCCACCTGGTCTTAGTGTATTAGCTGCATGATAAGTTTATTTAATATCTTTGCTAATATTTTATTTAAAAATTTTCCTCCTATATTCAATAAGGAAATTGGTCTATAATTTTCTTTCTCTGTTTTGGCTCTTCCTGGTTTAGATATCAGCTCCATATTTGTATCATAAAAAGAATTAGGCAGGATGCCTTCTTCAACTATTTTTTCTCAAACAATAGATGTAGTATTGAAATTAATTGTTCTTTAAATATTTACTAGAATTCACTTGTAAATCCATCTGGCTCTGGAGTTTTTTCTTACTGGATTCACTGATGGCATATTTAATTTCTTTTTTCTTGAAGGGTTTATTCAAGTACTTTATTTCCTCTTATGATAATCTGGGAAATTTATAATTTTGTAAATATTCATACATTTCACTTTGTCAGATTTATTGGTATAAAGTTGGACAAAATAACTTAATTATTGTTTTAATTTCCTCTTCATTGGTGATGAACTCACCATTTTCAATTTTGATACTGGTAATTTGGTTTTCTTTTTTAAAATCAAATTAACCAAAAGTTTATCAATTTTACAGTTTTTTTCATAAAACCAGATCTTAGTTTTATTTACTAGTTCAATAGTTTTCCTTCTTTCAATTTTATTAATTTCTCCTTTGATTTTCAGAATTCCTAATTAGGCATTTAATAAGGGATTTATAATTTGTTCTTTTCCTAGTTTTTTTTTTAAGTTGCATGCCCAATTCATTGATCTCTTTCTCTATTTAATTCATGTAAGCATTTAACCGTATGAAATTTCACCTAAGAACTGCTTTGGCTGCATCACATAAATTTTGTTGTGTTGCCCCATTATTGTCATTTTCTTGATAAAGTTGTTGATTATTTCTATGATTTGTTGTTTGAGTCACTCATTCTTTAGGATTAGATTATTTAGTTGCCAATTATTTTAGTCTACCTTTCCATGTAATTTTATTGCATCATGATCTCAAAAATGATGTATTTAATATCCCTCCCTGTTTGTACTGTATTGTGAAGTTTTTATGCTATAGTACATAGTCAATTTTTGGGTAGGTGTCATGTACTGATGAGAAAAAAGGCATATTCCTTTCTATCCCCATCCCCATTCAATTTTTTATAGAGGTCTATTATATCTATTTTAAAAAAAAATTCTATTCACTTCCTCAACTTCTTTCTTGTTTATTTTGTGGTTAGATTTATTGAATTCTAAGAGGAGGAAGTTGAGGTCCCTCACTAATGTAACTTTGCTGTGTATTTCTTCCTGTATTGCCCTTAACTTCTCCTCTAAGATTTTGGATTCCATACCACTTGGTACATACATGATTAGTATTGATATTACTTCATTGTCTATGGCACCTTTTATTTTTTTCTCTTTTTTCCCCCTTTTTAAACTTTATTAATTTATTTTGATTTATCAACAATCATTTCCATAAGCTTTTGAGTTTTAAATTTTTCTCCCCCTTCCTCCCCACTTCCCTCCCTAAGACAGCTCACAACCTGATGTATACATATACATTCCTATTAAACATTTTCACATTAGTGATGTAAGAATTAGAACCAATAGGAGGAACCACCAGAAAGAGGAGACAAAACACAACAGAAGAAAAAAAAAGAGCAAATAGTATACCTTTATATCTAAATCATGAACCCATTTTGACTTTATTTTGGTATTTGGTGTAAGCTGTTGGTCTATTCCTAGTTTCTGCCATACTCTTTTCCAGTTTTCCCAGCAGTTTTTGTCAAAAAGTCAGTTCTTATCTCAGAAGCTGGGGTCTTTGGCTTTATCAAATAATGGATTACTGTAGTCATTGACTGCTGTGTCTTACATACTTAACCAATTCCACTGATCCACCACTCTATTTTTTTAGCCAGTACGAAGAAGTTTTGATGATTGCTGCTTTATAATACAATTTAAGATCTGGAATGGTTAGGCCACCTTCCCTTGCATTTCTTTTTATTAATTCCTATGGCATCTTTTAACAAGATTTTTTTTCCCTTCCTTATCTCTTGTAATTAGATATATTTTTGCTTTTGCTTTGTCTGAAGTCAGGATTGTTGCCTCTGCTTTTTTTTTTTTTATTTCAGCTGAAGCATAATATATTCTGCTCAAGCCTTTTATCTTTATTGGTATGATGTATCTCTCTGCTTTAAATGTGTTTCATGTAAACAACATATTATAGGTTTATGGTTTTTAATCCACTCTACTATCTACCTCAGTTTTAAGGGAGAGTTCATCTCATTCACATTCATAGTTATGATTACTAACTCTGTCTTTCTCTCCATCCTCTTTCCACTCTTCTATTTATGTTTTTCTCTCTCCTTTCACCCTGTCCCTCCTCACCAGTGTTTTGCTTCTGGCCACCTCCCTCAATCTGCCCTCCCTTCTATCAGCCCCCCTCCCTTTTATTTTTCTCTTCCCCTCCTACTTCCTATAGGATAAGCTATGTTTCTACACTGAGGTGAGTGTGTATGTTATTCCCTCTTTGAGTTAAATCTGATGACAGTAAGGTTCAAACAATACTCACTTCCCTCCCTTTTTTCCCTCTAACTGTAATAGGTCTTTGTGGCACTTTATGTGATGTAATTTACTCTTTGCTGCCTCCTCCTTTCCTCTTCTCCCAGTACATTCTTTTTTTTTTTTAACCCCTTAATTAATTTTTTATCATCACATCAAAGTCAACTTATACCCACACCCTCTGTCTATGTATGTATCCTTTCTAAATATTGTAACAAAGCTACAGCTCTCAAGAGTTACAAGTATCTTTTTCCCATGTAGGAGATGTAAACAGTTTACCCTTATTGAATAATGTTTTTTTTTCTTTCATGTTTACCTTTTTATTTCTCCTTTATTTCTATTTTTTTTTAAATATTGCTTAACTGATTCTTGATATATCATAGAGTTATTAGGTGCCACTTCCCCAATTCTAAATTTTAAGGAATTGTTTTCTTCAGTTAGCTTTTGTACCACCTTTTTCATTTGACCAATTCTATGCTTTAAGGAGGTGTTTTATTCAGTAGATTTTTTTTTCCCATTTGGCCAATTGTATTTTTTAAAATATTTGTCTTCTTTGGTATTTTTTGTCCTTACTTTTTCAAGCTGTTGACTCTCTCTTGCATACCAATTTTTCTTCTACCTCTCTTATTTGACTTTTAAAATCCTTCTTGAGCTCTTCCAAGAAGGCTTTTTGGCCTTGAGACTAATTCATACTACCCTTTGAGATTTCGGAAGTAGAAGTATTGACAATGTTGTCCTTTTCTGAGTTTGTTTCTTGATCTTCCCTGTTTACATAGAAACTGTCTTTAGTCAGTGTTTGTTTTTGCTTTTTGCTCATTGTTTACCTATTTCCTGACTTTTGTAGTTGAACCCTCCTTCTGGGTTATGGGGAACATTGTTCCAAGATTCTTGTGCTCTAGACCTAGGGTTCTGTTCGCTGGCTTTGTATGCTGTGGCCTTAGGTGCTGGCAGCTGGAGGCTGGAGGGGGTCTGACAGTTCACCTGGTTCTGAGCTGGGGTGCTAGTGGTGGTATCTGGCACATGCTGAATTCAGGTGGAGTTTTTCTGCATTTCCCCAGGGCAACAGTGAAGTACATGGACGTCCACTGCTGGGGGACATCTACCTGCATGGGGCTGCACTGGTGCATGTGGTGATTCTCTCAGCTGGAGTCTGCCAGTTTCCCTGGCCATGGTAAGGGATGGGGGAGTACCTGGTGTTGGCATTTGCCTGCTCCACTACCCTGGGTCTCAGGATCTCCCACTGTTTTTCTGAGGTGAGCTTGTTGTTGGCTTGCTGGGATGCTTCCTGTCCTGGATTGGGTTCCCCTTTTACCCAAGTGAGAGGCACCTTTCTTACTGATCCTCCAAGGTTCCCAGGCTAAAAGACTGCTCCACCCCATCTTTCCATTGACTCTGATGTACTAGGATTTTTCCAGGGGTGTTATTTTCTGTTTTGTTTTGTTTTTTCAGAGATTGGTATAGGAGAGTGACAGCAATTTACTGTTTACTCTGCTATCTTGGCTTCCAGAAGTTGACAGTTTTATTTTTTAAGCTTCCTACTTGTAAACCTGGTGAAACCTAGCAGATAAACATATAAATTAAATGCCTTTCAACATCTAAATGAATTCAAACCACTTAAAGGAAAGGATGTTTGTATTTTATTTCCCCAAAAGAACATCAAAGCTACTGAAAGCTTAATTCAGAAGTACTATTAACATACCTTGTTAAAACATAAACACACTCTTTTTTCTTTCTTCCTTTACTTTTTTCCTTTTCTCTTCATTTTTATGCAAGTATGTTTTCTCACCAGAAGGAAGGAGGGATAATTCTCTTCCAAAAAATGTTATAACTTGGAATCTAGATATGAGACTTGGTTCATGTAAACTGCTTTATTACCAAGGAAATAGATGAATATTTTAATCATCATTGTCAATATGGCATGTATATAGTAATAAGAAAAGAACCTTGAGTTCAAATCTTACATTCAACACATACTGGAATGATGGCCATATCACTTAATATGTCACTGTCACAGATACATATTTAACTACATAGCTTCAAAAAAGAAGCCAATCTTTACTTATAAGGTTACTCTCCAGGAGTTCCCTGCACTGATGAAATTATAAGTAAAGTTAAAAAAATAAATAAAAGGTAGTGGTGGTGGGAGTAATAACAATAGCAGCAGTGGTTCTTTTTTGTTCACCACCACCATCATCATGACCATTACCATATCATGAGACTCATCATAATAACCAATCTACTAAAATCCCACTCTGATGTTTTATCTTGGTTTGGGGGTACCTCTAGTTTCTCAGATGCAATGACAACAATTAGAAAATTCTGTCAAGCAGGAAAGCCTTCAGGTTTAGTTCTTACAAGAACTAGTCCCTGCTCTCAGGATCAGACTAGTTAAGTATAGGAAGGTTAACCTCCAATGGACTGGGAATCAGGCTATGAATTCTTTGGCCAATGTGACATTAAATAACAGATTAAAACAACAGCCCACAGCCTTTTGTAGCCAGCCCCCTTTTACTTTTGCAGTGAGCACAGCACAGAGAAAGAAATATGCATAGTTAGTGCTAACATAGTTTTATGAACCTCATATAGTTTTTAGATGATCTATAAGCAGTTTAATTATTGGTACCATAAAAGTGTTATCATAATCTCATGATGAAAATATTGTTATGTAGGAGGTCTTTGTTATGTAAAAATACTTGGTACTGCAAAAAAGTCACTTAAAGACAATCCACTTAAGTCAGTACCAACATTTATAGTGAATAGAAAATAAGTTTTCTATTGAAAAATAAAAATTATGAAAATGAGTTTTCTTAGAATATTGAGTAAAATTTTGATTTAATTGTGATTGAGTTTGAACAGTAAAATTATATAAATGATGTTTTACCATGTGAAATATACTAAAGCTGCTGAAAGTCTAATTCAGAAGTGTTAATTTGGATTATATTGTTGATTATATGCTAATTCCTAGAATGAAGAAAGAATGAATCATACATTGATTTTTTGGGAAGGGAGCATATTTTTTTTCCTTCAAAATCATGTGATAGCACAATGAGACTCATGCTTCAAGTTTGACTTTCATAACCTCATTTTAAAGACGTTCATTGTTGCTAAAATATTCTAGGGTTTCATTTTTTTTCCCAAGAGCTTCTCTTACTCATTTGATATTCAAAGCATTCTCTTTTGAAACATTCTCTTTTGAAGACCTACCTTAAATCAGTCTGGCTAACAAAATCTTGGAATAATGGTTGAAAATGCGCAAGGATAGATGTTAGCGTTAAGTGAATAAGGATGTAGAAGCAATGACTAATTATATAAGTACTAAGTAAATTGGTAATTTTTTTGTGTAATTACAACTTATCCTTCCCCAAAGAACCCCATAGGGAGGCAGTATGTAGTAATGGATAAAGAGTTAGCCACAGAGTTTTTAGGAAGATCATTTTGTGAAAATGTCTGTGTAAACTGAGCAAGTCACTTAACTGCTTATTCACTAGGAAATTCTCTTAAGACTTAAGAGATATTTATGGCCAGAGAGTAGATGTCAATCTGCATGAGATTCACTTCCAGTGTTTCCTCACTGGAAGTATCCTATCTTAATTAAATCACATATCTAAACCAAAAACAAAGGTAAGTATAATTTTAAGAGTATGCATAATTAATACTCAGATAAAATTAAAGCATTATTTACTGCTTCTCTTTGGAAAGAAAAATACAGGAGTTAGTGGAGTGAGTTTCATTGTGCAACCAAAAAAAAAGTTTCCTGATAAATATGCCTTGCAATGTTTATGTAAACATACACAAAATGACCACCATGAACATAACTTCAGTTTTTGTGTTAACAGCTATTGAACAGGATGAAGAAATAAATTCTACAAAGAACTTGACAATATTTCCCAACCAAATCAAAATATAACTTGATTTATGTCAATTTTAATGGCAGGATGGATACTAGAATACACATTAGAAAATATGGTTCAATTATACCCAAAAGGTTATGAAACTATGCAGATCTTTTGACCTAGCAATACCACTGCTAGGTCTATATCCCAAAGGAGATTAAAAAAAAAAGAAAAAAGAAAAAGGACCTATATGTACAAAATATGTATAGAAACTCTTTTCTGGTGGCAAAGAATTGGATGTCAAGGGGATGCCCATCAATTGAGAATGATTGAACAAATTGTGGTATGACATTATGATGGAATACTATTGTGCTATAAAAAATGATGAGTAGGATGCTCTGAGAAAAATCTAGAAAGATTTACATAAGCTGGTGGAAACTGAAATGTACTGTGTACAAATAACAGCAGTATTGTGCAATGATCAGTTATGAATGACTTAGTTATTCTCAGCAATACAACAATCCAAGACAACTCTGAAGGACTTATGATGAAAAATGCTATCCAACCCTAGAAAAATAATTGGTAGTTTTGAATACAGATTGAAACATACTTTTTTTTTACTTTATTTTTCTTTAAGGTTTTTTTTTTGTTCTATGTTTTCTTTCACAACATGGCTATTATGGAAATGTTTTGCATGATTGCACATGTATAACCTATATTGAATTGTTTGCCTTCTCAATAAAGGGTGTAGGGAGGGAGGAAGGGAGAATATATGGAACTCAAAGTTTTAAAAATGAATGTTAAAATTGTTTTTACATGTGACTGGGGAAAAACATAATACTAAATAAAGAAATTAAAATAAATTATGGCTCCAGATTAAGAAATTAAAGAGGCTAAATTTTTATAGACATCTCAAAAATTGTGATTATATTCATGAATTATTTTTTAATAAAAAGTAAGAAAATATTGAACACAGTGATCTAAAACAATCACATGCAAGCTGAAATTGAATTTTAATAGAAAGGAAAGAGATGTTTATGGCTGTGATGTTTTTTGAGTTAGATCAGTTAGGAATAGCAATTATCTCCATCAAGTTAGAAAAACAGATAAATCTGAGAAGATAATTCTTGCAATTAAACCAATTCTAACACAACCTATCTAGAAAAGTCATTGCCTTGTTTGATACTCATTTGATATTTTCCCAAATGAAAGAGCTAATAGAGGCCAGGAATACTCTCAACTGGTGAAAAGCTAATCTTGTAAGTAGAAAAAATAAGCCATTCAAGTGCAATTCCAATTGAGTAAAGACTCATTTGTAAAGCATAGCAGAAAAGAATGGCAGGTGATTACAAGCAGTGTTGCTTCAAAGAAAAAAACAGTTAAATGCAATGGAGGGTAAAATGAACCTGCACACTTTGATGTGAAACACAATTAAGCCAGTTAATACTTAAAATAGTTATATATAAAACTGGAGGAACTATATATAGCACATAAATTAAACATATATTTGCCAATAATTCTGTAGTGATCTAATTGCTTAATTTATGAAAGCAGAGCTTTCACATTTGGACAATAACATCTTAGAACCTTAAGTGCTATTGGAAGGAGTAGAAATGGGAGTTAAGAAGGTGAACTTAGGAAAAAATGGGTAATGCTTGCAAAGTATACAGAGAAGAAATCCACATATACCAAGTTAAGGTCAAATTGGGTGCATGATCTAACCATAAAGGGCGATACCATAAGCAAATTAGATAGCAAGGAATAGTTTACCTGTCAGATGTATGGAGAAGGGAAAATTTTTATGACCAAACAAAGATAGAGAACATTATGAAATACAAAATTAATTTTTGGTTACATTATATTAAAAAGTGTTTGCAGAAACAAAGCCAATGAAACAAACATTAGAAGGGAAGAAGAAACTTGGGAAATAGTTTTTACAGCAGGGTCTCTGATAAAGGCCTCATTTCTGAAACATATAGAGAATTGAGTTAAATCTATAAGAATACAAGTCATTCCCCAATTGATAAATGGCCAAAGGATATGAACATGCAGTTTCCAGATGAAATTAAAACTATCCACAGTCATATGAAAAAGTGTTCTAAATCACTGTTGGTTACATAAATGCAAATTAAAACAACCCTGAGGTACCACCTCACATTTATAAGATTGGCTAATATGACAGAAAAGGAAAATGATAAATGTTGGAGGAGATATGGAAAAATGGAACACTAATGCATTATTGGTGGAGTGATGAACTGATCCAATCATTCTGGAGGGCAATTTTGGAATATTCCCAAAGGGCTATAAAACTGTGCATACTCTTTGATCCAGCAATACCACTTCTAGGTCTGTATCTGAAAGAGATCATTAAAAAAAGGGGAAAGGACTCACATGTACAAAAAATATTTATAGCAGCTCTTTTTGTTATGGCAAAGAGTTGAAAATTGAGGGGATGACCATCATTTAGGGAATGGCTGACTAAGTTGTGGTACATGAATGTAATGGAATAGTATTGTGCTATAAGAAATGATGAGCAGGCAGACTTCAGAAAAAACCTGATAAGACATATACAAACTGATGCTGAGTAAAGTGAGCAGAACTAGGAAAATATTGTGCACAGTAACAGTCACATTATGCAATGACTAACTTTGAACTGAAGTCTGCCTGCTCATCATTTCTTCATTTCCAATACTTTGCCACCACAAAAAAATAACAACTGCTATTATATCCCCCTTTCCTTTTATCTCAATGGGGTACAGACCAAGTAGTGGTATTTCTGGGCCAAAAGGTATGCCCAGTTTTATAGTCCTTTGGGCAAAATTCAAAATTGCTCTCCAGAATGATTGGATTAATTCACAACTCTACCAAAAGAACATTAGTTTCCCATTTTTTACATCACTTCCAGAATTTTCCTTTTCTGTCATATTAGCCAATCTAATATGAGTGAGGTTGAACATCACAGTTGATTAATTTGCATTTCTCTCATCAGGAGTGATTTAGATAAATTTTATATGACTATAGATAACTTTGATTTTTTCTCCTGAAAATTGTATGCTCATATCCTAACAAATCTGACATATAAAATAAGCCATGCTCCCCTCAGTTGCTCATGTGTTTTTTTTATTGATATGGTCAATTTTGCTTATATTTTTCCTAAAATTGAGCCAGCCCTGGCTCAATAATATTGGACCTACTCCTGGTATAAATCCCACCAGGTCATAGTGTATGATCTTTGTGATATATTATTGTAATCTCCTTACACGTATTGTATTTATTTTTTGCATCAATATTCATTAGGAAAATTGGTAAATAATTTTCTTTCTTTGTTTTTGCTCTTCCTGGTTTAGTAACAGCACTGTATTTGTGTCATAAAAGAAATTTAGTAGGACTCATTTTTGCCTATTCTTCCAAATAGTTTATGTAGAATTGGAATTAATTATTCTTTAAATGTTTGGTAGAATTCACTTGTAAATCCAATGGGTCCTGTAGAGTATTTTTTAGAGAGCTCATTGATGATTTGTTCAGTTTCTTTTTTGAAGACAGTTATTTAAGTATTTTATTTCTTTGTTAATCTGGGCAATTTATATTTTTGTAAATATTCATCTATTTCACTTAGATTGTTAGATTTGGGCAAATACAGTTGGGCAAAATATCTCCTAATAATTGCTTTAATTTCTTCTTCATTGGCTGTGAATTTACCTTTTTCATTTTTGATGCTGGTGATTTGGTTGTCTTCTTTTATTTTATTAAAAAATCATTCATCTATTTTGGTGTTGTTTTTTCTCCTGAAACCAGCTTTTATTTATTAGTACAATGGTTTTCTTATTTTTAAATTTTTAAATCTCTCCTTTGATTTTTAAGATTTTGAATTTCATGTTTAATTTTGGACATTTTAAATTTGATATTTTTTATAGATTTTGAATTGAATTCCCAATTCATTCACCTGTTCTTTCTCTATTTTATTGATATAAATATTTAGAGATATACATTTTCCCCTAAGTACTTCTTTGGCTGCATGCCAAAAATTTTGGTATGTTATCTCACTGTTCTTCTCTTTAAGGGAATTATTGATTATTTCTATGATTTTTGAGCCCCTAATTATTTAACATTATATTATTTAGTTCCCAATTAATTTTAATCTGTATTTCCATAGCCCTTTATTGAATGTAACTTTATTGCAATATAATCTGAAAAGGATTTATTTAATACATTTAATTTTCTGAATTTGGCTGTGAGGTTTTTATTCCCTAATATATGGTCAGTTTTTGTGAAGGTGCCACATATAGCTGAAACAAAACTATACTCCTTTCTATCCCCACTCAATTTTCTGCAGGGGTCTATCATAGCTAACTTTTCTAAAATTCTATTCATCTCCTTAACTTCTTTCTCACTCATTTTTTGGTTAGATTTATCTTATTCTAAGAAGGAAAAGTAAATCCCCTATAGTATAGTTTTAAGGTCTATTTCTTCCTGTAACTCATTTAACTTTTCATTTAAGAATTTGGATGCTATACAATTTGTGTGTGTACATATATATGCATATATTATACATATATATGTGTATATATATATATTTAGTATCAATATTATTTCATTGTCTATGGGGATTTTTTAGCATTATGTAGTTTACCTGCTTATTTCTCTTTTTTCTTTCCTTTTATTATATTTGAATTTATTTTAAACTTAAATATAAAATAAGAAAATTAAAAGAAACATTACCATGTTACTTTATATACATATACATATAAACACACATATATACAATCATATATATAGATATAGATAATCATAAACATGCACATATATACACTCAAAAACGTATACATAAGATTGCTTTAAGCTTATTTCCACTTGTCATCTTTTTCTCTGTAGGTGGATAGCATCTTCTTTTATAAGCCCAAATCTTTCCATATTCTTTCTAAATCTACAAGCTCATCATTTCTTACACTACAATGATATACTGACCCAAACACATTCTATCTGGGAGATTGTCTATGATCAATTGTTTTTCTTATGTTTTTCCTCAATATTTCTGCATTCCTTCTATTCTTGGCTACATAGGAAAATTGTAATTAATATAATCAAAATTATCCATTTTGTACTTGAGCACTGCTCTCACCTTATAATATGATTTAAGGTCTTATACTACTGAATCTAGTTCTTTCACATCTTTTCCCCCTGGTTTCCTTGAAATTCCTGACCCCCTGCTCTTCCAAATGAACCTTGTTATTATTTTTTTTCTGACTCAGTAAGATAATGTTCTAGTAATTTAATTGGGGTGGTATTACATAAATAGAATAGTTAGGCAAAATTGTTGTTTTCTTATATTAGCTTTATCTACCCATGAACAATAAATATTTAATTATTTAAATCTAATCTGTTTCTATAGAAAGTGTTTTGTGTTTATATTCATATAGTTCCTGTGTCTGTTTTGGCAGGTATACTCTCATTTTTTATACTCTCTAGTTATTTTATATAGTCTAGATATTATTGACACATAGTGTAGTTTCCCTATTTTCTTTTTTGATTAGATCTAATTTTAGCTTTAACTTTGTCTGAGATCATGATTACTGTCCATGTTTTTTTTTACATAATAACTTCTACTCCTGACCTTTATTTTATGTTGTATCTCTCATTTTTATAACATTTCCTAATAGCAACATATTGTTGAATTCAAATTTTAATCTGCTACAAGTTTCCATTTTATGGGTAAATTGATCCCATTCACATGCTAAACTATAATTACTTGTTGTATATTTTCCTTCTTCCTATTTTCCTCACTATTCTTCTCATCCAATTTTTATCCCTCCTCACTCTTCTACTTTACTCCACTCCAAGAATCCTTCCCATATCCTCAACTTCCACCCTATCCCCTTAGCCTCTTATTTCTTTCTGAATTTAGAAGGTTTATACCCTTCTAAATACATATGTAGTTCACCTTTTATTCAATTCCCATTAATCTACATAACCTCCTATACCCCTCCTTATCCTATTCCCTATCCCTCCCTTATCCTTTCTCCCTCCCTATTCCTTTGTTCTCTTATTTCTTTCTGAATTCAGAAGAGTTTTATACTCTTCTAGGCATATATAATACATACATATACATATATATGTATATATATAGAGACATATAGAGATATATATATCTCTCTATATGTCTCTCTATATATATCCTTCCCTCTCTAACCCATTCCTGATGAGAGTAGGGTTCCCAAACTAACCACCCTTCTCCCTCAAAGAATTCCTCTGTATTTGTTCTTGCTCTTGCAACTCATTTGTACTCTTTTTGTTTTTTCCTACATCTTTTTGCTTTTTAAAATCACATCATACCCAGGTCTACCCCACTCTTTCTTTCAAACTATTCAATTATTAATGACAGTCTTAGACATAAAGTTTACATTTCCTTATACAAAAAGTAAACAGTCATTATCTCTCTTGGGTCTCATGTCAAATTTTTCATTTAGTTTTGGTCTTTTTGCAATAAAATTCTGAAAGTGTGTCAATTCATTAAATATCCTTTTTTTTTGTTCAGGACTATACTTAACTTTGCTGGGTATGCTATTTCCCACAAGAACTCCAGTTCTTTTGCTCTTTAATATATACTGTTCCAAGATCCATAGTCTTTTAGCATAGCTGCTGCTATGTCTTGTGTAATTTTAATTGTGGCTCCACCATATATGATTTTTTTTCCTGTTTCTTGTAACATTTTCTCCTTAGCCTGGGGGTTTCAGAATTTGGCTATGATGTTACTGTAGTTTTTCCTCCAAGGATTTCTTTCAGATGGTGATCTGTGTATTTCTTTATTTCTACTTTGCCCTCTTGTTCTATCACTTCAGGACAATTTACTTTAATTATTTCTTTTATTATTCTGTGAAGATTCTTTTTTTTTGATCATAGCTTTCAAGTAGTCCAATTATTCTTATTTTTTTCTTCTTATCCTGTTCTCAAGATCAGTTGTTTTGTTGTTGTTGTTGTTGTTGTTCTGAGATGTTTAACATTCTCTTCTATTTTTCATTCTTTATATTTTGTTTTATTATTTCTTGATCTCTTATAACTTCACTGGCTTCCCCTTGCCCAATTCTAATTTTCAGGGAGTCATTTCTTCCTTAAGATTCTGGATCTCCTTTTCCAGTTGGTTGACTTTTTTTTTCATAATCTTGTTTTTCTTGGATTGATCTTACTTTTTAAAACAAAAGTTTTCCTCAATCTCACTTATTTGACTTTAGAAGTCTTTTTTTGAGTTCTTCTATGATTTTTTTTGGTCAGGTGACCATTTGACATTACTCTTTGGGGTAGGAGAGGCTTTTTTTCTGCTTCCTTATCTTCCCCTGAAAATGAAACCTGATCTCTCTCCCTATACTTTTTACTTGTTGGGTTCTTTCTCTTATGCCTGCTCATTTTTTTTTTTATTTTTAGCAGCTGATTATTATAATCACCTCTAATCCTGGGGCTTAGGGTATGGTACCTCTGGCCTGAGGTACTTCTTACCACTTATTTTTTGAGCTTTGTCCTGAGCCCAAGTACTGCACTTCTTCCCCTCTCCAAGCTATTATTAGGGCCCCTTGTGACAGTATGCTGCAAATGTTCTTGCTCCCTGAGAACACTCCAGTGGCTTTTACCTTCACTCTCCTCTCTTTCCTGGAACTGAAACCAAGAACTCAGCTCTCTGGGGAGTTTTCACAGCCAGCAGTGCCACCACCCCACTGTTTCTGCACTCACTGGGTGTGTCTTAGTTTCTTCTCAACCAGGACCAAATCTTGGCAGCACAGTTGGGCCTGGCATCCCTTATCAGAGAGGCTTCCTCAATCTTCCCCTGCTCAGATGCCCAACTTCTCATACTTTCTGGGATGTGAAAAATTCTTGTGGCGGAGTCAAGGCTACCTCAGAAACTCAGCTACTTCTAGGGATCACCCCTTATTGTGTCAGGGGAGCTAGCCTGGTATTGTTTACACTTTACTAAAGTTGAACCTCCGTCCTGGGATCTTTCTTTGGATCTTCTCCAGTTCCATGAGGATCACTGTTCTACCCCAACTCTTGTTTATTTTTGCCACTCTATGTGGACCTTGAGACACTGTTTTATCTTCTTTTTGAAGGAAATCTGAAGAGCTTGGAATTATCTGACCTACTCTGACATCTTCCCAGAATTGTCTCCCTCCCTGCTTATCTCTTAAAGTTAGATTTTTTTTGTTTTGCTTTATCTGAGATCATGATTACCACTCTGCCTTTTTACTCTAGTTGAAGCATAATAGAATATGCATTAGGATTTCATTTTACTCTGTGTGTGTCTCTCTCTTATAAGTGTGTTTCTTGTAAACAACATATTATTGGATTCTTTTTTTAATGCATTCCTCTATCCACTTCCATTTTATGGGCAAGTTCATCTAATTCACATTCACAGTTATGACCCCTCCATCATATTTTCCTCTGTTTATCCTTTTTTTTTCTTTTTATCCTATCCCACTTGAAAAGTTTCCTTTGTTTCTGATCATTTCCTTGATCCAGCCTCTCTTCTTTCAACATCCCCTTTCTCTCACATCCTTCCCCTCCTACTTGCTTGTTGGATTAGAAATAATTCTATATCTGAGTAGGTGTGTTATTCCCTCTTTGAGCCAATTCAGATGAGAGTAAGGTCCAAGTGTTGCCAGTTATCACCCATCTTCCCCTCCATACTACTCCATAGTAAAAGCTCTTTCTTTCATGCGTCTTTTATGTCAGACAATTTTCCCCATTCAAACTCTCCCTTCCCCCTTCTTTCAGTGCATCCCTCTTTCTCATTCCTCAATTTTATCTTTTATTGAAATTACCTCATCATAGTTAACACACATTCATGCACTTTTTTCTTTTAATATTCCTTCTAATTGCCCTAATACTTATTAAGTTTTCAGGAGGTACAAGATCATCTTCCCATGTAGGAATATAAACAATTTATGCTTATTGAATTCCTTATGATTTCTCTTTTATGTTTACCTTCTATGCTTCTTTTGAGTCTTGTATTTGAAAGTCAAATTTTCAATTCAACTCTGTTTTTTTCATCAGGAATGCTTAAAAATCTTCAATTTTATTAAATGTTCATTTCCTCGCTGAAGGAATATATTCAGTTTTTCTAAGTGTTATTCTTGCTTGTCATCTCAACTCTTTTTATCTTCTGGAATATCACACTCCAAGCCCTCTGATCCTTTAATGTAGAAGCTGTTAAGTCTTATGTTATTCTGACTGTGACTCTACAATATTTTAATTGTTTCTTTTGGGAAGCTTGAGATATTTTTTCTTGACCTGGGAACTCTGAAATTTGGTTATAACATTCCTGGGATATTTCACTTGGACATCTCTTTCAGGAAATGATTTAGTTTCTCTTTTACCCTCTTGTTCAAGGAAATAAGGCAATTTTCCTTGATTTTTTTGGAAATATGATGTTTAATCTTTTTTTTTATCATGACTTTCAGGTAGTCCGATGATTCTTACATTATTTCTCCTTGATCTATATTCCTGGTCAGTTTTTTTTTTTAATGAGATAATATTTTACACTTTTTTCTATTTTTTTTCATTCTTTTGATTTTGGTTCATTGTTTATGGTATCTCATAGACTCATTAGCTTCCACTTGCTCAATTCCAATTTTTAAGAAATTATTTTCTTCAGTGTGCTTTTGTGCCTCTTTTTTTCATTTGTCCAATTCGACTTTTTAGAGTGCTTGTCTTTGGTGGATTTTTTTCTCTTTTGCCACTTGGTCAATTTTTTTTTTCAATTCTGTTTTTTAGGATGTTATTTTTCTTCATTATTTTTGTTGCTTCTTTTACCAAGCTGTTGACTCTCTTCATAATTTTCTTGTATCCCTCTCATTTCTTTTCTTCTACATTACTTATTTGATTTTTAAAATCCTTTTTGAGCTCTTCCAGGTCCTGAGATTTATTCATGTTTTTCTTTGACACTTTGCATGTTGCTGTGCTGACTTCATTGGCTTTTCTGAGTTCCTATTGATCTTCCCTGGTAACATATTAACCATCTATGATTAGTTTCTTTTTTGGTTTTTGTTCATGTTCCAGCCTTTTTCTTGACTTTTGACTTTATGCTAAAGCTGAGCTCTTCTCTTGGCCTTGTGGGGGCACTATCACAGGCTTCAGGTTTTTCTTACTCCTATTTTTAGAACTAGTTCTGAAGGTCTGTAGTTTTGGGGGTTTTTTTGTTTTGTTTTGTTTTGTTTGCTTCTTCCAAGGTGGTATGATCTAAAGAATTCTGCGGTAACTCCTTTCTTGTCCTGTGATCCAGTCTGTGAATGATCTCAAGCACTCTTCTCTATCCAGCAACTGTGACCAGAGCCACTCTTCCCATGAGGGATGGACTAGTGGGCTAATACTCATATTCACTGTCTATGGACAATGCAATAAGGACCTGCACCAAGTGGCAGCAAAGAGTCACCCATAATCTCCTTCTGATAATTTCCCCTCACTGTCTATGGGCTAAGAGCTCCAGATACATCTGCCAGTGATATAGCTACTTCCAAGGCCTACTGTTGTCTTTCTGGGATGAGGCCTATGTTGCACTGTGCTCCAGCTCTGACCGCCACCATGGTGAGACAAAGTTTTCCTGACAACCTCTTAAGTTGTCTTAGGCTAAGAATTTTTCACCTCAACCTATTTTTTTGGTTCTACTGCTCCAGAATCTCATTTGAGTATTTTTTAAAGTTGTTTGGAGGAGAATTTGGAAGGGTTCAGCTGAGTTCCTGTATTTACTCTGCCATCTTGGCTTCACTCTCTTGACATATAATTTTTAATGAGCAAGGACCAATGCAGGATGAAAATTAAAGCTCAGATTCCATAATTTCCACTACATGAATCTAGGTAAACAACTTTGCATATGTATCTAGCATATATGCAGTATGCAGACTTCTATTACTCTCATTATTTAACTTTCTACTCTATAAATATTTAATGTATGTAACTAATATATCTAATGCAAACATCTAATAAATGTCTAAGTTGATTTCCATGAAAATCTGACTAATTCTCCATCTTAATCAATCAACAGCCATTTATTAAGCCCTTATTTTATACCACACACAATGCTATCTAGACATTCAAATAAATTTTTTTAAAAAATTCCTGCCTCAAGAAGCTTAAATTCTAATAAATTTAGAAGTTTGAAATGGAAAAAAGAGTTTCATCATATGGAAAACCTGATTATTAGCATCTCCAAAATTAGTAAGCTTAGAACACTTACTGAAAGCACATGCAGCTGTTATTAGGTCCATACATAAAGCATTTCCAGTTTGATAGGACCTTTCTAGAGTTTGTGATTTACTGTCAAAGTCTTGGAGAAGTCAAGGTCGTCTGCAATGCACAATGAGAATTTCAATGGAGAATTTTGGTAAAATTATACCAAATGTTATAATTAACAACTCTATTGTCTACTTACAAGGTAAGTGTGTAACTATTCACACTTATCAAGTTGTGACTGTGATAAATATTTGTCAACTGACAACATGGGAAAAATTCCACTCAAATTATCCAGAATAACTGTTTCCCCATGACTATCCCCTGTTTGCTAGAAAAAGAATTATTTCAATCAGTCATTTAATAAGCATTTATTAAATGTCAACTACTAATTTACCAGGCATTGTGCTAGGTGTTCATGATGCAAAAATAAAAATTAAACAGTTTAGGCACGTAAGGAGTTTATATTCTACCAAGGGAAGTAAGTATGAGGAAAAGTAAATTATATTTAAAAATGCAAAAAAAAAAATCTGTTAATTTTTTGGGGGTGGTGGTGGTGGCAGAAAGGCATTAATACCTGGGAGGATCAAGAAAGGTCTCACAAAGTAGATACCATGTGAGTCAAACTTTAAGGAAACCCAGGGATTTTAAGAGGCAGAGATGATGAGTGAGTGGATTTTGGCCTATACTGTCCAAGGTACAGATGAGGGAGATAAAGGATCATGTGTAAGAAATAGCAGGAAGGACAGTTTGTTTGGAAAGTAGATTGTATGAGGGAGATTAAAGGTTAATAAGCCTGGAATGATAGGCTGAGGCTAAATTGTGATGGGTTTTAATGATCAATCAGAGGAGTTTACTTCTGACTCTGTACTTTCTTTACCATGCCACAGAAACTTCACCATGCAAGTTCACTTCAATCCTGGATTTCTCACACTTGAAGTACACTGTGCCTCTACAAATTTTTCCTCTGATTAACTGTTTCCTACTTGAACTGACATTTTAAAGAGGAATCCCACAGCCATGTTTTCATTCCTCTCAACCTGCACTATTCACTCTTGGCACATGAGTACCCATTAACCCCTCTCAATCTGTTGGCTTCCTTTTGTCTGTTGTCTTCCTGCATTGGAATGTAACCTCTATGAATGCAGAAAGTAGATTTGTTTCCACTTGTATTTATATTGCCCTTAATAACTGTTTTTTTGACTTGACATATGTGACAAAAGAGAGTCACGTGAGCTTTTTCATTGATTGGGATTTGATATCTGAGATTATTTAGATTCAAGGCCCATCTTAGGGGTCAACATAATATCACAAGTACTTCCAAGGATCATTACAACTAATGTGGGTCTCTTCTACAGCACATGGACAAACAAGAAAGGTGGACATTCTTTCCAGACCGCCCTAGTTTTACAAGGACAAAATTTATTCCTTATGTCCCCACCCTTATAGACAAAATGGACCAGAAAACACACAACTCATATAAAGTTCCAACCAGGGCCAGTGGTAGAATTATCACTCTGGACCTTAACAGTAAAACCACTCAGTCCTAGATCTTTCTGCAATCAATATTCCTAGAACAATGAAGGAGATGGGGACCTTTCATAACTGCACTTTAACATGCATGAAACTAGCAGCTCTAATTTCTTAATGAAAACTTAAGGTGGTGTTTTCTCTTCTCACTTTAAGTAGATGGAAGGATAGCATCCAATGGCTTTGGCAGAGAACAGAAAGCATTTACTCATTACTCTGCAGAGCTGTAGCAGCTTTCATTGTTATTACTGCTGTTTTTCTTTGATAAATTTCATCAAACGTAAATCATTTTTCTGCACAACTGAAAGATTCTGCTTGCAGAAAGTACCCACATAATATCCATCCACCCTCTCACTAATGATGTCCTATAAACTGCAGACCAAATTACAGTAGGGCCAATAAGAAGTTTCTTAGTTCAGCTAACACCATGACATAGTGTTAGAAAAAAGAGACTTGACCCAAACTGTTGTCAGTTAAATTTTGTCCTTATTCTTCTCAGTAGGGACAGAGATCTCATTTAAAGCTTATTTCTGTTGGACATTGCTTCCCTAGATTTTAAGGGAGTTGAACAACTTTGCACTGATGTAATATATCTTCATTGCTAAACATTGAGCTTCTTATTCTCTCCAGAATATGAGCTTTAGTCATCCTCCATATTAAAAAAAGAAAAAGAAAAAAGTTAACATTTTTAAAAAGCCACACCTGTTTTAGCAGTTCCTGCAAGCAACCCATCTGTAACCTCAGGAATCAAAAGTAATTAGATATTTTGTGTAATGCCCAGAGCATTACTGAAACTCAATAAATGTTAAATAATAGAAGATTATTCCACTTCTGTTTGCTAAATAGAATTCACACTGGTCTAAAAAAAATTAATGCCACAGTTGGGGTGTCTGGAGAAAATAATGGTTGAATTATAACAATAATAATGCCATAGTAGCTTTAAAAAAAAAAAGGAGAATGAAAGGAAATATCCAACAGCACCAGGCAAAATTAGCCTTATTCTACATTATATTGCATGCATGCTGAGTGACAATGCTTTTGTTTCCAAGCAAGCATTATAACCAAGGTCATCTGAAGCTTTCAAAATTCATTTAGGTCATTATTCATCTATGCAAAATTTATCTCTTTAAAAAAATCAATTTGCCATTCATGAAGAAATGTGAGGTACTCACTCTTTTACTGAGCCACATATCTCTGTAAAGGTCAGTTAAATTGCAACCAGCCAGCCTTTTCTTTTAAGCACAACCTGGTCATTTTTATAAGCCATTAATCTAAAAGGATGCCTTTTATTTTAATGGCATAAACAGAGAAGGAACTTTTCCAGCTCTATTATCCATTTCCATTCATGAGACACAACCCTTCTTTATCCAATGATCTTTAAGCATTTTGTAAGGATTATAGATTAAGCCTAAAAAAATAAGAGGAGGGGGATTTTTATTACAAGGAGCAAGCAGATGGAATATCAGGCAAAGAGAAGAAACAGGACAAGCACTGAGATAGAGAGATAGATAGATAATAGGTAAATAGATAGATAGATAGATAGATAGATAGATAGATAGATATTAGTTTCCTTTTATCTTGCTTTCTCTGAATTCTGAACATTGTATCCAGTCAATTATCTGAAGAAAGTATGCCCTCAGAATGATAAAATTCAATTCTCACATAACTTCTAAATTAAATAATTTCTTTGTATTCACCTCAATGAGAATATGCTCCAATGAATAAAAATGCCAATAGTTCTTGGCTTTAATTATACAATTATACTCAGAGGATTTATTTTCTGGATTTTTCTACATAGCAAAGTGATTTTTTGATGCAGACCACCGAACAGACCATTTCAGGAAATTCACTCAAAAGGAATCAGATCCATTATCAAAAAGTAGCAGACTCATTGTAAAACCAGCAGAGTCTGCATGCCAAAATATTGTCTTGTCATCTAGGAGGTATGTATAACCTCATCCATGAAAAAGTAAATCTTAAATAATTATAATTAGATTGACTTTTGTAATAGAACATTGTTGTAATTGTGCATGATCTGGTATGCAAACAAGTGTCTGTTTGATCTCCATGCATGTAGATATATGTCTATGACAATAATAATACTAATAAGAAGAAAAAACTCATATCTGCATAGTGCTTGAAGTTTTGCAGAGAGCTTAACATTCCTTTTCACCTTTGTTCCTTTACAACAACCCTGTGAAGAAGGGCTTAATATTTTTTCCCATTGTACAGATGAAGACATTAAGGCTCAGGGAAGTGAAGTTTAGAGTCAAACATTTAGTATTCAACAGAGGGAGATTTCAAACCCCAGTGTTTCTGACTCAGAGTAGAGCAATTTATTCCCTATGCCATACTGCTCTATGACATTAATACAAAGTCTTTCACTTCTTTTAAACATCAATTATTTCTGATGAGACTCATTACATCCCTGAGAAGTAATTCTTCCAGATAGTATTAATGAGGATTCTGAATCTAAGGGAATTTAATCTAAGTGTCTTGTCCCAGGTCATATAGCTAAGAAGTATCAAACATGGGACGTGAGACAGCTTCCTAAATTGAAACCCCACACCCAATCTTCTCAGATATATGCCCATACCACACTCTTTTAAAATGTCACAAAAAGACTTCCACTTCAGGGAGCCAAGATGGCAGAGTGAAAAGGTAGTCCCTCTCACCCTCCCCTAACAATCTCTGAAAGCCCAGAAAATATAACCCCAGAAAAACCCCTGGAATAGCTGAACCAGAAGAAAGATGGAGAGCAGCAGTGCAGTAGCCCCGGTAGCTTGAGGGATTAATGGGAAAGGCCTTTCTTGCCCAGGGGGAAGAGGAGCAGTACTTAATGGGAGGCATCCCAGCCAGTTAGCTGAAAGCCCCAGTTTAGCACACCAGGAGGTGATCCTGGTGCCTTGGCATTCCACAGCAAATGGGTCTCCCAGTGCCTCAGCAAAAATAAGGGAAGCAGCACTACAAAGGGCCCTAGGTGGATAAACACCCTGCAGCATTCATGTGAAAGGAGCTGAAGAAAGCAACCTAGAGTTGCCAGAAAGCTCCAGCCTTGATGATTCCAGTCCAATATCAGGTAAGTTGTCAGAACCCTACAGCCTCCAACTGCCAATAAGAAGGAGATCCTGAAGCCCAGGGGTAGAGCACGCAAACACCAACACCTGGATCTCTGAGTGACTCTGTGAGGGCGGGGGGACCAGTGGAAACCAGCTCAGAAAACCACCAGGTGCCTCAGCATTCTACAGCAAAGGAGTCTCCCAGTGCCTCAGCAGAAATAAGGGAGGCAGCACTGCAAGGGGCCCCAGGCAGATAAACACCCTGCAGCACCCATCTAAAGGGAGCTAAAGAAAGTTAAAGGAAAGGAAAAGCAGGCAACCTAGAATTGCCTGAAAGTTCCAACCTTGTTGATTCCAGCCCAACACCAGGTAAGCTGCCAGAACCCTAGAGCCTCCACTTGCCAATATAAGAGGCCCCAGCAAACAAAGCCAGTGACCAAGACCTAGGCTCCCAACACAAGAAGCTTGGGTCAGTGCCCTCTGCTCCCCAGCAGGAGAGCTCAATCTTTTTAAAGGTGAGGGAATAAAGAAACACCATGAGTAAAAAGAAACATACATAGATTCATATAATGAGAAGAGTGAAGATCAAGACAGAAATTCTGAAGAGGACAACATTGTCAATAAACCCACATCTGAAACATCAAAAAGGAATATGAATTGGTCTGAAGCCCAAAAAGCCTTCTTAGAAGAGCTCAAGAAGGATTTTAAAAGTCAAATGAGAGAGGTAGAGGAGTCCTTAAAAAATACAATTGGCCAATTGGAAAAAAAGTACACTGAAGAAAACAAATCCCTTAAAAATATAATTGGCCAATTGGAGAAGGAAGTACAAAATTTAACAGAATCAAACAATATGTTAAAAATTAGAATTGGACAAAGGAAAACTAATGACTCTATGAGAGAGCAAGAATCAGTCAAACAGAAACAAAAAAAAATGAAAAAATAGATGAAAACATAAAATACCTCATGGGTAAAACAACTGACCTGGAAAACTGATCTAAGAGAGACAATTTAAAAGTTATTGGTCTACCAGAAAATCATGATGGAAAAAAAGAGCCAGGACAGTATCTTTCAGGAAATCATAAAGGAAAACTGCCCTGAAGTCCTATAACCAGAAGGTAAAATAACCATAAAAAGAATCTACCATTCACTGCCTGAAAGAGATCCCAAAATGAAAACACCAAGTAATATAATAGCCAAATTCCAAAATTACCAGATTAAAGAGAAAATACTAGAAGCAGCCAGAAAGAAACAATTTAAATATCATGAAACCACTGTCAGGATTACACAGGACCTTGTAGCTTCTACATTAAAAGACCATAGGGCATGGAGGATGATATTCGGTAAAGCAAAGGAGCTTGTATTGCAGCCAAGGAACAACTACCCAGCAAAAAAGAGCATGATCTTGCAGGGGAGGAGATGGATATTCAATGAAATAGGGGACTTCCAAATCTTCCTGATAAAAAGACCAGAGCTCAACAAAAAATTTGACCTTCAAATACAAGATTCAAGAGATATATATATAAAAGGTAAATGGGACAGAAAGATACAATATGTTGTTAATAAAAGCAAACTGTTTACATCCCTACAAGGGAAGATGACATTTACAACTCTTGAGAATTGTATTTTTATTACACCATGTTAAAGGAGTATACATAAAGGAGGTGGATATAAGTTGACTTTGATGTAATGATAAAATAATCTAATCAAGTGGGTTAAATGGATCCAAGTAAGTGGAATAGTCTGATATAAGAAAATGTACTGAGAAAGGAGGAGGCAGACAATGGTAAATTACATTACAGGAAAAGACACAAAAACCTATTACAGTAGAGGGAAAGAAGGGAGGAGGATGAGTATTGTTTGAACCTTACTCTCATCAGATTTGACTCAAGAAGGTAATAACATAATCAGTTAGGCATAGAAATCTAACTTGCCCTATAGGCAGTAGGAGAAAAAAAGGAAAGAAAAGGTAGGGGGTATAGAGGGGAGGGAAGAAGCAGTAAGGGTAAAGGGGAAGAAAAGGGAAAGGGATAATAGAATGGTGGTGGGACTAAAAGAGGCAGTGGTCAAAAGCAAACCACTAGTGAAGGGGGGAAAGGAGAAAGGATAAAGAAAAGCACAAATAGGGGGGAAAAGGATGGAGAAAAAGACACAGATAGTAATCATAACTGTGAATGTGAATGGAATTAACTCTCCCATAAAACTGAAGTGGATAGCTGAATGGATTAAAAACCATAATCCTACAATATGTTGTTTACAGGAAACACATTTGAAAAAGAGTGACACATACAGGGTAAAGGTAAAAGACTGGAGCAGAATATATTATGCTTCATCTGAAGTAAAAAAAGCAGGGGTAGCAATCCTGATCTCAGACAATGCAAAAGCAAAAATAGATCTTATCAAAAGAGGTAAGGAAGGAAACTACATCCTGCTAAAAGGCACCACACATTGCTAAACATATATGCACCAAATGGTATAGCATCCAAATTCTTAGAGGAGAAGTTCAGGGAGTTACAGGAAGAAATAGACAGCAAAAGTATACTAGTGGGGGACCTCAACCTCCCCCTCTCTGAACTAGATAAATTTAACCACAAAATAAACAAGAAAGAAGTTAAGGAGGTGGAAAGAAGATTAGAAAAGTTAGGTATGATAGACCTCTAGAGAAAACTGAATGGAGATAGAAAGGAATACACTTTTTTCTTGGTAGTACATGGCACATACACAAAAATTGATTATGTACTAGGGCATAAAAACTTCACAATCCAATGAAAAAAGGCAGAAATATTAAATGCATCCTTTTCAGATCATGATGCAATAAAAATTACATGTAATAAAGGGCCATGGAAAGATGGACTAAAAATAATTGGAAACTGAATAATCTAATCCTAAAAAATGATTGGGTCAACAACAAGTCATAGAAACAATCAATAATTTCATTAAAGAGAATGACAATAATGAGACAACATAGCAAAACTTATGGGATGCAGCAAAAGCATTTCTTAGGGGAAGTCTTATATCTCTAAATGCTTACATAAATAAAATAGAAAAAGAGGAGTTCAATGAATTAGGCATGCAACTAAAAAAACTAGAAAAAGAACAAATTAAAATCCTCAATTAAACACCAAATTAGAAATATTGAAAACCAAAGGAAAAATTAATAAAATTTAAATTAAGAAAACTATTGAACTAATAAATAAAACTAAGAGCTGGTATTATGAAAAAACCAATAAAATAGATAAACCTTTGGTTAATTAAATTAAAAAAGAAGAAAACCAAATTACTAGTATCAGGAATGAAAAGGGTGAAGCTACCACCAAGGAAGAGGAAATTAAAACAATAATTAGGAATTATTTTGCCCAACTATATGCCAACAAATTTGATGATCTTAGTGAAATGGATACATATTTACAAAAATATATATTGCCCATAATAACAGAAATGGAAGTAAAATACTGAAATAACCCCATCTCAGAAAAATAAATTGAACAAGGCATTGATGAACTCCCTAGGAAAAAGTCTCCAGGGCCAGATAGATTTACATGCAAATTCTATCAAACATTTAAAGAACAATTATTTCCAATACTATATAGAAGAAGGAGGAGTCTTACCAAATTCTTTTTATGAAACAAATGTGGTGCTGATACCTAAACCAGGAAGAGTCAAAACAGAGAAAGAAAATTATAGACCAATTTCTCTAATGAATACAGATGCAAAGATTTTAAAGAAAATATTAGCAAATAGACTATAGCAACTTACCACAAGAATAATACACTATGACCAGGTAGGATTTACACCAGGAATGCAGGGCTGGTTCCTAATATTTTAGGAAAACGATCAAGACAGTTGAGCATATCCAACACCAAAACTAACAGAAACCACATGATCATCTCAATAGATGCAGAGAAAGCTTTTGAAAAAATACAACACCCATTCCTATTAAAAACACTAGAGAGCATAGGTATAAATGGAGAATTCCTTAAAATAATAAATAGCATCTATCTAAAACTTTCAGCAAGCATAATATGTAATGGGGACAAGCTAGAAGCATTTCCAATAAGATCAGGGGTGAAACAAGGGTGTCCATTATCACCACTGTTAATCAATATCATACTGAAAACATTAGCTGTAGCAATAAGAGGAGAAAAAGAAATTGAAGGTATTAGCATAGGCAAAGAAGAAACAAAGCTATCACTCTTTGCACATGACATGATGCTATACTTAGAGCATCCTAGAGAATCAAGTAAAAAACTACTTGAAATAATAAACAACATTAGCAAAGTTGCAAGCTATAAAATAAATCCACATAAATCATTGGCATTTCTACATATTACGAACAAAGCCCAACAGTAAGAGATAGAAAGAGAAATTCCATTTAAACTTATTGTAGACATTATAAAATATTTAGGAGTCTACCTCCTGAAACAAACTCAGGAACTCTATGAACACAATTACAAAACACTTTTCACACAAATCAAGTCAGATCTAAATAATTGGAAAAACATCAGTTGCTCATGGGTAGGCCAACCTAATATAATAAAAATGACAATTCTGCCTAAGCTAATTTACTTATTCAGTGCCATACCAATGAAACTACCAAGAAATTATTTTATAGCATTAGAAAAAATAAATAACAAGATTCAATTGGAAGAACAAAAGGTCCAGAATACCAAGGGAACTAATGAAAAGAAATGTAGGGCAAGGTGGTCTAGCCATTCCAGATCTTAAATTGTAATATAAAGCAGCAATTATCAAAACTGCTTGGTACTGGCTAAGAAATAGAGTGGTAGATCAGTGGAATACAGTTCAAGACACAGTAGTCAATGACTGTAGTAATCTATTATTTGATAAACCCAAAGACCCCAGCTTCTGGGATAAAAACCACTCTGAAAAAAAACACTAGAAAAACTGGAAAAGAGTATAGCAGAAACTAGGCATAGACCACAATCTCACACCATATACCAAAATAAAGTCAAAATAGGTTCATGATTTAGATATAAAGGCTGATACTATAAGGAAACTGGGAGAGCAAGGAAAAGTTTACCTATCAGATCTATGGAGAACAGAAGAATTCCTGACCAAACAGGAGATAAAGAACATTATGAAAAGCAAAATGGATAATTTTGATTACATTAAATTGAAAAGTTTTTGTGCAAACAAAGCCAATGCAACTAAGATTAGAAGGAAGGCAGGAAATTGGGAAACAATTTTTACAACCAGTCTCTCTGATAAGGGCCTCATTTCTAAAATATATAGAGAATTAAGTTAAATTTACAAGAATATAAGCCATTCCCTAATTGATAAATTGTCAAAGGGTATGACCTGACAGTTCTCAGATGAATAAATTAAAGTCATATATAATCACATGAAAAAATGCTCTAAATCATTATTGTTTAGAGAAGTGCAAGTCAAAACAACTCTGAGGTACCACATCACACTTATCAGATTGGCCAAGATGACAAAAAGGAAAATGATAAATGTTGGAGAAGATGTGGGAAAATTGGAACACACTAGTGCATTGTTGGTGGAGTTGTGAAATGATCCAACCATTTTGGAGAGCAGTTTGGAACTACGCCCAAAGACCTATAAAAATGTGCATATCCTTTGACCCAGCAATAGCACTTCTAGGGCTATATCCCAAAGAGATCATACAAATGGGAAGAGGACCCACATGTACAAAAATATTCATAGCAGCTCTTTTTGTGGTGGCAAAGAATTGGAAATTGAGAGGATGCCCATCAATTGGGAAATGGCTCAGCAAGTTGTGGTATATGAATGTAATGGAATACTATTGTGCTATAAGAAATGATGAACAGACTGACTTCAGAAAACCTGGAAAGGCTTGTATGGTCTGATGCTAAGTGAAGTGAGCATAACCAAGAGAACATTGTACACAATAACAGCCACTTTGTGTGATGACTAATATTGATAAACTTAACCCTTCCCAGCAATACAAGGATCTAAGACATCTCCAGAGGCCTTGTGATGGAAAATGCTCTCCACATCCAAAGAAAGAACTATGGAGGTTGAATTGCTATTTTTTCCTCTTCTGTTGAGTTTTGTTTCCTCTTTCTGATGTTCCTCCTATTGGTTTTAATTTTTACTTACAACATCACTAATGTGAAAATATGTTTAATAGGAATGTAAATGTACAACTATATCAGGTTGTGTGCCATCTTGGAGAGGGTGGGGGGGAGGAAGGGGGAGAAAAATTTTAAACAGAAAAGCATATGGAAGTGATTATTGATAAATCAAAATAAATTAATATAAAAATTAAAAAGTAAAATAAAATAAAATATCACAAAAGCGGGGGGGAACCAAGATGATGGAGTGAAAGCAGGGACTAAACTGAGTTTTCCCCTGAATCTTTTCAAATACCTCTAAAAAGTGACTGAGCAAATTCTAAAGTTGCAGAACTCACAAAGAGACAGAGTGATGCAGATTTCCAGGCCAAGACAACTTGGAAGGTCAACAGGATAGGTCTGTTGCACTGGTCTGAGAGAGGAGCACCTAGCACACAGGGCACAGTGGCAGACCCAGCCTAAGCAAAGCCTGAGCAGGCTTTGGGGGTTGAATCATCAGCAGCAGTGGTGCATTCCATTCCTCTCAGCCCACAGACACCACAGAGACAACTTGGAAGGTCAATGGGAGGGGTCTTTCTGAATTGAGTGAGAAAGAAGTGTAGGCCAGCTCAGGGCTGCAGGGCATGCCGATACAGCCTCTGCAGCAGCAAACCAGAAACAGGCCTTGGGAGTCACTGAATCAGCCACAGTAATGGCAGCAGCAGTACTGTTCCTGGAGCTATTAGCCCATAGACTGAATATTTGAAAGTCACCTATTTAGACTTCTAGAAGCCAAAATGGCAGAGTAAGCAGCAACTTGCTCTCACTCTACCTTATTGACCTTGAAAACCCCAGAGAATATTGCCCCAGGAAAAATCCTGAAATAGAAGAGTCAGAAGAAAGACTAGATACAGTAATCTTTTATCTCCTGAAACTAGAAGGATTAAAAGGAAAGTTCCTTCTTGTTGTGGCTGAAGGGGACCAGTACAGGAAGAGAAGTGTCCCAGCAAGCCAATGGCAACCCCCCACCTCAGCAAAAAAGTATCTAGGACCCTAGCCCCTAGCACAAGAAGCCTGGAACAGTGCCCCCTGTATCCCAGAAGCAGAGATCAATTTTAAAAGTCAGAAAAAAAAGGCAAACAACATGAGCAAGAAGCCACATTGAAAAATAATGACCACAAAGTATCTTAACCACAAGTATCTTGGTGACAGGGAAGATCAAAACACAAAAAGAGGAGAGGATGACAATGTCAATACACCCATATCTGAAACCTCAAAGGGGAATATTAACTGCTCTCAAGCCCAAAAAGTCTTCTTGGAAGAACTCAAAAAGGATTTCAAAAGTCAAATAAGGGAGGTAGAAGAAAAATTGAACAATTCCTTTAAAAATGCAATTGACAGTGGTCAAAAGCAAATCTCTAGTGAGGAGAGAAAGGGAGAAAAGGAGAAAAAAAGCATAAATGGAGGAGAGGGGAATAGGACGGAGAGAAACACACAGATAGTAATCATAAGTGTGAATGAAAATGGGATAAACTCTCCCACAAAATGGAAATAGATAGCAGAATGGATTAAAAACCACAATCCTACAATATGCTGCTTACAAGAAACACATCTGAAACAGAGGGATACACACAGGATAAAAGTAAAAGGCTGGAGTAAAATATATTATGCTTCAACTGAAGTAAAAATACCAGGGGTAGCGATCATGATCTCAGACAAAACAAAAGCAGAAATAGTTCTTATTAAAAGAGATAAGGAAGTGGGGTGGCTAGGTGGCACAGTGGATAAAGCACCAGCCCTGGATTCAGGAGTACTTGAGTTCAGATCTGGCCTCAGACACATAACACTTACTAGCTGTGTGACTCTGGGCAAGTCACTTAACCATATTGCCTAACTAAATCAAAAGAGAGAGAGAGAGAGAGATAAGGAAGGAAACTACATCCTGCTAAAGAACAGCATAAATAATGAAGTAATACCATTACAAAACATATATGCACCAAGAGGTATAGCATCCAAATTCTTAGGGAAGACAATCAGGGAGTTACAGGAAGAAATAGACAGCAAACTATACTGTTGTGGGACCCCAACCTCCCCCTCTTTGAACTAGATAAATCTAACCACAAAATAAACAAGAAAGAAGTTAAGGAGATGAATATAATTTTTAAAAAGTTAGATATGGTAGACCTGTGGAGAAAATTGAATGGGGATAGAAAGGAATACACTATTTTCTCAGTGGGACATGGCACCTACACACACACACACACACACACACACACACACAAAATACTAGGGCATAAAAACCTCACAATCCAAGCAGAAAGGAAGAAATATTAAATGCATCCTTTTCAGAACATGATGCAATAAAATTTTATTTAATAAAGAGCTATGGAAAGATAGACAAAAATTAATTCAAAACTCAATAATTTAAGCCTAAAGAATAATGGTTCAAACAACAAATCATAGAAACAATCAATAACTTCATCCAAGAGAATGACAATAATGGGACAACATACCAGAATGTATGGGATGCAGCAAAAGCAGTTCTTAGGGGAAGCTTTACATCTCTCAAGGTTTACGTGAATAAAATAGAGAAATAGATGATCAATGAATTGGCCATAAAACAAAAGAAAAACTAGAAAAAGAACAAATTAAAAATCCCCAATTAAATACCAAATTAGAAATGCTAAAAATTGAAGGAGAGATTAATAAAATTAAAATTAAGAAAACTATTGAACTAATAAATAAAAGTAAGAGCTGGTTTTATGAAAAAACAATAAAATAGGTAAATATTTGGTTAAATAAATTTAAAAAAGAAGAGAACCAAATTATTAGTATCAAAAATGAAAAGAGTATGTTCACAACCAATGAAGAAGAAATGAAAACAATAATTAGGAACTATTTTGCCCAACTGTATGCCAATAAATTTGACAATCTTAGTGAAATGGATTATATTACAAAAATATAAATTGCCCAGATTAACAGAAGGGGAAGTAAAATTCTTAAATAATCCCACATCAGAAAAAGAAATTGAACAAGCCATCAATGAATTCCCTAGTAAAAAATCTCTAGGGCCAGATGGATTTACAAATGAATTCTATCAAACATTTAAAGAACAATTAATTCTAATATTATATAGACTATTTGGGAACATAGGTGAAGAAGGAGTCTTGCCAAATTATTTTTATCATGCTGATAGCTAAACCTAGAAGAGCCAAAACAGAGAAAAAATTACAGACCAATTTCCCTTTAGCAATAAGAAAAGAAAAAGAAATTGAAGGTATCAGAACAGGTAAAGAAGAAACAAAACTATCACTCTTTGAAGATTATATGATGATACCCTTAGAGGATCAAGTAAAAAACTACTTGAAATAATAAACAACTTTAGCAAAGTTGTAGAATATAAAATAAACACACATAAATCATTGACATTTCTATATATTACCAACAAAGCCCAATAGCAAGAGATAGAATAAGAAATTCCATTTCAAGGTACTGTAGACATTATAAAATATTTAGGAATCTACCTGCTGAAACAAATCCAAGAACTGTATGAACACAATTACAAAACACTCTTCACACAAAATTACAAAACACACTTCAGATCTAAATTATTGGAAAAAACATCAGTTGCTCATGGGTAAGCTGAGTTAATATAATAAAAATGACAATTCTACCTAAATTAATTTACTTATTCAGTGCCACACCAACCAAATTACCAAAAATTATTTTATAGATCTAGAAAAAAATAACAACAAGATTTATCTGAACCTTTTGGTCCAGAATATCAAGGGAACTGATGAAAAGAAATGCTAGGGAAGGTGACCTAGCCATACCAGATCTTAAACTGTATTACAAAACAGCAATCATCAAAACTACTTGGTACTGGGTAAGAAATAGAGTGGTGGATCAGTGGAATAAGTTAGGTACACAAGACACAGTAATCAATGACTATAATAATCTACTATTTGATAAACCCAAAGACCCCAGATTCTTGGATAAGAACTCAGTATTTGACAAAAACTTCTGGGAAAAGTGGAAAATAGTATGGCAGAAATGAGGCATAGACCAAAGTCTTACACCCTATACCAAAATAAAGTCAAAATGTGTACACAATTTAGATATAAGGGCTGATACTATAAGCAAAGTGGAAGGGCAAGGAATAGTTTACCTGTCAGTTTTATGGAGAACAGAAGAATTTTTGACCAAACAAGATGTAGAGAACATTATGAAATGCAAAATAAATCATTTTCAATTACATTAAATTTAAAGGTTTTTGTACAAACAAAGCCAACACAACCAAGATTAGAAGAGAAGCAAAAAACTGGGAAATAATTTTTCCAACCAGTCTCTCTGATAAGGGCCTCATTTCTAAAATAGATAGAAAACTGAGTCAAATTTATAAAAAATACAAGTCATTACTCTATTGATAAATAGTCAAAGGATATGAACAGGCAGTTTTTAGATGAAGAAATTAAAGCTATCTATAGTCATATGAAAAAAATGCTCTAAATCACTATTGATTTAAGAAATGCAAATCAAAACAACTCTGAGGTACCACATTGCACTTATCAGATTGGCCAACATGACAAAACAGGAAAATGATAAATGTTGGAGAAGATGTGGGAAAATTGGAACATTAATGCATTTTTGGTTGAGTTGTGAACTGATCCAACCATTTTGGAGATCAATTTGGAACTACACTCAAAGACCTATAAAAATGTGCATACCCTTTCACCTAGCAATACCACTTCCATGGCTGTATCCCAAAGAGACCATAAAAGTGGGGGAAACCCACATGTACAAAAATATTTATAGCAGCTCTTTCTGTAGTGGCCAAGAATTGGAAATTGAGGCAATGCCCATCAATTGGGGAATAGCTGAACAAGTTGTGGTATATGAATGTAACGGAATACTATTGTGCTATAAGAAATGATTAGCAAGTGGACTTCAGAAAAATGTGGAAAGATTTGTATGAACTAATGCTGAGTGAGGTGAGCAGAACCAGGAAAACATTCTACATGGTAAAAGCCATGTTGCATGATGACTAACTTTGATAGACTTAGCTCTTCACAGCAATTCAAGGATCAAAGACATCTCCAAAAGTCTCAAGCTGGAAAATGGCATCCACATCCAGAGAAAGAATTATGGAGTTTGAATGCAGATCAAAGCATACTATTTATTTTTTTTTTGTCTGTTTTGTTTTGTTTCTTGTTTCTTGTGATTCTTCCTATTGGTTTGAATTCTTCTTTACAACATGACTATTGTTAAAATATGTTTAAAAGGAATGCATATGTAGAGCCTATATCAGATTGCATGCTGTCTTGGGGAGGGAGGGAGGAAGGTGGGGGAGAAAATTTAAAATTCAAAAGCTTATGGAAGTGAATGTTGAAAATTAAAAATAAATTAATAAAATAAAAAAGAATCCAAAAAATAAAAATAAATAAAATGGGGATAATTATAACAAAAAAGTCACAAAAATTGTATTTTATCTGCAATCACTTGGCTATTATCACATGTCAAAATTCCATAGGACTTTGACATGTTTACTATAAATTTAAATGTTGATAGTAAGATATCAAAATGAGGAGTTTAATGGTATAATCCCATTATCATTATCATCACCCATTGTTCAATTTGCAACTAGGTAGTGCCATGTATAAAGCTCTAGATCTAGTTAGGAAGACCTGAGTTCAAATCCAGTCCCAGAAATTTACTAGTTAAGTGTCTTGGGCAAGTCATTTAATCCCTGTTTGTCTCAGTTTGCTAATATGACTTTTTGCTAGAATGGTAGAATGAGAACTGATATACATAAATTTATGGTTTTCAGTTCAGATTATAAGAAAATGGCAGCAAGAGGAAAATGGGGACAATGATGGTACCTACCCCCCAAGGGTTGTTGTAAGGATCAAGTAAGATAAAATGTAATAGTATTTTTAAAGCACTTAGCACAGTGCCTGGTCCACAGTAGGCACTATGTAATTATTAGCTATTTTTATCATAACTATTGTTGTTGCTATTCAATGAATCTATTAATTGTATCACTCATGATCAGTGTTAGAAGTACCTGTCTTAGAGGAAGAAAAGCTCAGTTTAAGTCTGCTCTGATACTTGCTAGTTGTGTTATTTTGGCCAAGTCACTTATGCTTACTGGGTGTTGTTTCTGTCATCTAAGTTTATATCTACAATCCATTAATCAATAAATATTTCTTAAATGCCTCCTATGTCCCAGGCACTGTGCCAGTCACTGTTCCACTATCTAGATTTACAAAGACAAAAATTAAATTGCCCCTGCCCTAAAGGATCTTACATTCTATTAATATTAATTATATAATAAATGACATTAAGGTAATTGAATAGTGCTATTCTATTCTCAAAAACTGCCCCCTAGGAAGCTTTAGTGGGAGAACAGTAGTAGGTTTGCTATTTCTTTATGTTCAGAGATTGGTTTATTTTTCCATTACAAAGAAAAAAAAGTTCTCATTATGAAATATTCGCTTGAGGGCAATACATTTAATGATAAAAATATTTTTGTTCAGAATTCAGAAAAAATGTTTTGAAGCTTTATAATATTTCACCTGGGCCTGTCTTACCAATAGGTTAGATCAAAACATTAGGAAGGTTAACCTGCCTTTTAAAAAAAAGTGGCACCTCTCTTTTCAGCACACACAGTCCTTTATTGCCTGAAATTCTACTATTAAAGATTCATTTCTCTTCCTACCACCCCCTTCACTACCTGTCAAAAATCCATATACCATTAGGATAGAAAATGCTAGGTCTTATAAGTCATTTATACCTCAACATGAATTAATGTATCAGATCCTATCCATTGAAATGGTTCTATTGTGGGTAGGGAATTACATGTGAGAGCTGGTACTCTAGAAGACAGAGAAAAAAAGGTGAATAGAGATGAGATTGGGTGTCCTGAAGACAAAATTTGCCTACATCCCAATTTTGTATAAGCCTGCCACTATTAAAAGCAAGGCCATGTTGGCATGATCAAAGTCAAAAGAGACTCTAGTGTAGTTAGTCATTAGTATATTTAGGCATTTGTTTCAGAGAATCACTATAGAGAAGTAAAGGATAAATGAAAATATTATTTACTTATAACCTGGACTGAAAACCATGGATTTATGCATATTAATCCTTTTCATTCTACCATCCTATCAAAAAAAAAAATAAGGAGCTAGTAATGCGATTACCATACTTGATATACACAGTGATAGAAATGAAAATTATTTACTCAAGAAACTGTGATTCTTATCAATGTTACATGTTTTTTATATTTTGAAATTTTTATATATTTGTTTGGACTAAGAATGGTATTCTATATCCCCTTCTGTATTATTCTAATGATCTATATCCATATATTCTAGGAGTCCAAGATGCTGGGTTTTAAAAAAATATCACAGAAGAAAGACAAGCTACTCAATCAATAATTGGGTGATTAGGCAGCATAATGAATCTAGAATCAGGATTAACTAGTTAATGAGTTAAAATTTGGCTTCAAACACTTGCTATGAGACACATGTCAAATAATGTAACTTGTCTGCCTCAGTTTCCCTAATTGTAAGATAGATATAATATGACAACTATTTCCTAGGATTTATGTGAGAACCCAGTGAGAATATTTCTGAAGAGTTTTGTAAACCTTAAAGTGCTATGTACATCCTGGCTAGTAATAATATTTATTACCAAAAATTAAAATTGGAAAGGATATTAAAATGTTTGTAAATGTTGTTTCTTCCTAGATTCCTATCAACATAGAACCCTAGAGAGGGAAGAAATATCAGAAGTGATGATGATGATGATGATGATGATGATGATGATGGTGGTGGTGGTGGTAGTGGTGGTGATAATGATGATGATAAAGTGATATTTGTGACTCATGAATGAAATCAGATATTACTGCACAATAAGAATGTGCAGAAATTAGAAAAGATTTGAAACTATTATATGGACTGATGTAGTGCCAAGAAAATATATATAGTATATTCAATGATGTAAATAGAAGGAACAAAAAAAAAGAATATGAGTAATTCTCTCACACCATCCTCCTCATCTCCCTCTCAATACCAACTCAATGTCGGTCTATCCCCTAAGAACTTAGGCTACAGATTGGTAACTTTATATTTTACATTGACCAGAAACAGAATTCCACTTCATTTCCCAGCTGCTATATCTCTCAGTGTGTCAGCCCACCCACCCCTATTTCCAGCTCCCTTTCATGTGTTGTTTTGGTACCCTAAAAATGTAAATTTCTTGAGGTCAGGACTGTTATTTGCAGGCATTTATATCCTCAGTACTTGACAAAGTACCTGCCACAGAGTAAGCATTTAACAAATGTTTATCTCATCATAATTATAACCTTAGTACTAGAGAAGAGTTGGGAAAATGGTCCTGCCCCTTTCCCCTTCCACTTCTTAGAAATAGGGGACTATAGGTGTGTAACATTAAATGTATCAATCAGCAAGTTTTTTCTATTTTAGGAACTATGCTTAGGAACATTGGGAAAATAATGATAAAAAATGAAACGACTCTTCCCCTCAAGGAGCTTACATTCTATTAGGAAAGACAATATATATGTAAATATTTAGATAAATAAATAAGTGTGTGTGTGTGTGTGTGTGTAATGTATATGTATGCAATATGTGCATATGTATATGTATATATGTATGTATATACATTTATGCACATACATGTCACACACAGAGAGACATATATAATGTTTGGGTAGAGCTACTAGAAGTTGCTCAAATCAAAAATGTCTTCCCTTCTCTGGGCATTAGTTACCTCCAGTTCCTTCAAAAAAATGGTTGACATCAAGGACCTTTAGTATACAGGTTACTCTCTTCTGGACTTTCTTCAGCATCTCCTTCCTAAAATATGATGTCATAAAGTGAATCTAAGATTCTAAGTGTGGTCTGACTAGGGTAGACCTTCTTATTCCTGTAAGCTTCATCTATTTTAATGTAATCCATTATCACATTTTTTTGTTTCCATATCACACTTCTTTTTTTTTGACAAAGATTTCTTGCCACCTAGAATTCTGATGCCAACTTTTTAAACCATATTGTAAAGCTTCACATTTATCTCTTTGCCCATTGTTCTTGTCTGTCAGGATCATTTTTGAAGCTGATGTTGTTATCCAGTGTGTTGTCTGTCTCTCCTAGTTTTGTATCATCTGAAAATTTGGTAAAGGTGTCATTTATACCTTTTTCCAAGTCTTTGATTAAAAAGTATAATCTAGCATTTGATCCTCACAATGACCTTGTGAGGTAGGTACTATTATTATCCACATTTTACGTTCAAACTCATTTAATCTTACTCATGTTCTTGTACAATCATTCAGTAATGTCCCACTCTTTATAACCCCACACACTTATTGTCCATGAGGTTTTCTTGGCAGAGATACTAGAGTGGTTTACCATTTCTTCATCCAATCTATCCCCATTTTACAGATGAGGAGTGGAGGGTAACATGGTTAAGTGACTTGCCCATGGTCACGTAGCTAGCAAATATCAAAGTCTGGATTTGAACTCAGATCTTCCAAAATCCAGGCCAGTGTTCTCTTCACTGTGCCATCTAGCTGACCTTAATCTAACCTGTATTATAACAGAAATCATCTGCATAAAATCTAGAAAAGTTGTCATTAAGTCTCCTTATGCTATGCTGATATATTCTCTACTGCTTCATTCTCTCTTTTTTCCTTTATTTTTCCCAATCCTCTTTCTCCCCACAGCGGCCCATTCCACTTTTGGATGGTTCTAATTATTAGTTTTTTTCTTTATCTTAGCCAAATTCTCCTTCTATATATCTTCCACATTTTACTCTTAGTTGTACCTTATGAGTCAATTAAAAATATTTACTCTATCTACCACATAAGACCTCTTCAAAAGCTTGCAGACAGTTATCCTGACCACCTTATGTCATCTCTCTTCTAGGATGAATGATAATTCCTCCAAGTGTTACTCATAACTTACAGCTAAACATTCCCTAACTACCCTACTTGCATGTCTTTGGATATACTTCAGTTTGTCGATGTCCTTCCTCAAATGGAGCATCCCTAGCTAAACACAATAATGAAGATGTATTCTAATAATGAGAGAGGAGAATGGGCTCCAACTGTTACCAATGTAAGCACTGGATTTCCATTAATGCAGCCTAATATTACATTAACACTTTTGGCTGCCTTGTAACACTGTTATGGATTGCTCTCAGATTTTGCCAAAGATGTTAAAGTGTTTTTCATGTGAACTATGTATCCATAAATCCCTCACTCTTTATTATCCAATTGAGGAATGATTTTTTGAGTGAATTACTATAGTCTGACAAGAACTTATTTGAAGTTTTTGAATTAATATTAATTAATGATATTGATAAATAGTTGTGCTTCTCTGTTTTGTTTTTATTAGGACAAATTTTTTCTCATAAAAGCATTTCATTAAAGTAATTTCTACATCAGCTTTTGATTTTTTTTGTAATATGGGTGCTAATTATTTTTGAAATGCTTGATAGTCTCCCATAAACCCATCATAACCAGGGATGTTAGTTTCATTTTTGTTTCCATTTTTTTCCTCCTTTTCCCCTTAGGTAATTCCTACTTGAAATCTCTATTTGGTCTTCTATTAGTCTGAATATTTTATTTTTTCTGAAAGTATTCTCCTGTTTCTTTTGTGTTCTCAATTTTGTTAGCATATAAGTATGTATAATGGGTTTTGCTCTTTTTATATCTTTGACCTTTCTTGTGATTCCACAAGAATGTGTTTATTTGCTGTTTGATTAATTTGATTTTCCTGCCCTCTTCATTTTCATCAGATTGAGTAAAGGTTTTTCAATTAAGCCTTTTCACAAAACCAGTGTTTGGTTTTATATCTCATTCCTAGAGTTTTTATTTTGCTTGTAGTTAGCCTACTTTTCTCCTAATTTTTGTATACCCTCAGTTATACTTCTTTCAGATTTGATTATTTGTTGGTTTTCTATTTTTAATGAACATTCATTTAATTAAATCTCTGTTTTTCTCTTTATTAATAGGTGTTTGTAGGAACCTGATTTTCCCCCTAAGGACTACATTAGCTGCATACTAGAAATTTTACTCTGTTTCATCATCATGATTTTTGTTAGCATGATTGTCAGTTTTGGGGGAGTCAAGATGGCAAAGTCACAAGTAAGTCACTATCACCTTTCTTTATTGACCTCTAAAAGCCCAGAAAATAGCACCCTGGGGAAAAAAAAACCTGAAACAGCTGAGCCAGCAGAAAGCCAGGTTGCAGCAGTTCTGAAGCCCAGGAAGTTTGAGGCATTAACAGGAAAGGCCCCTCTCACTCTGGGGGAGGGGAAGTGGTACAGGACAGAAAGCATCCTGGCAAGCCAGTAGCAAGCCCCACCTCAGCAAAACGGAAGGAGATCCTGAGTCCCAGGGTGGTGGAGCAGGCAAGCCAACACCAAGAACCCCCAAGTGACTTAGCACAGGCAAGGGAACTGCTAAATATCAGCTCAGAAAATTACCATGTGCACAGGCATTCTCCAGCAGCCAAATATTTGAATGTTTTAAAGAAGTCTGGGTGAGCAGGCATCCTCCAGGGACCAGACTCCTCACTGCCATCCCAGGAGCTGCAGTGCAGTTGAACCCAGCTCAGCACCAGGTAAGCTGCCAGACCCCTACAGCCTCCAGCTTCCAGCATTTAAGGCCATAGCACACAAAGCCAGTGACCAGATCCTAGGCTCCCAGAACAAGAAGCTTGGGTCAGTGCCCCCTACACTCCAGCAGGAGAGCTCAACTTTAAAAGCCAGAATACTGGCAAACATTAAGAGCAGAAAGAAGAAATGGACAATGATCATAGATGCTTATTATGGGGACAGAAAAGATCAAGGCACACGTTCAGAAGAGGACAACATTGTCAATATACCTACACCTGAAACCTCAAAGGGAAATATGAACTAGTCTCAAGTCCAAAAAGCCTTCTTTTTTTAATTACATTTTATTTTCAGTTATGAATTCTTTCTCACCTCCACTTCCTTCCTCCCTGAAAAACCAAGGAAAACAAAACCATATTACAAACATGTAGAGTCAAACAAAACAAATTTCTGCATTGGTCACATTAAAAAGAAAAAAAAAAGAATTTTGCCTCTATCTCCATATTGAGTCCATTACCTCCCTTTTTGGAGGTGAATAGCATTGTTTTATCCTGTGTCCTCTGGCATTGCGGTCTGTTGATGGTATTGATCAAAGTTTCTAAGTCTGACAGAATTGGTTGTCTTTATATTATTGTTTGTTATTGTATAAATTGTTCTTCTGGTGCTGCTCACTTCACCTTGCAGTAGTTCACAGAAGTCTTGCCCAGTTTCTCTGCATCCATCATTGGTTGATTTCTAAAGAACTTCTACCACCTGTATGTAGTTTAGGGCCACTGGAAACCTGATGGAAGCTGCTCTATTAACTCTGCTCTTTTTTAAAAGTTATTTCATTAGCCATTTATATTAAAAAAAAAGGAGGGAAGAGGTGCAGACATGGATGCTGGCCATCCCCTATTGGTAATAGAGCTCCAGGTTCATTCCATCATGAATTTCATAGTCCCCCAGGGTCACATGGTCCTTGGACACCGAGTACCACTTCTTCAGGATGATCTTATTCCAATGAGTGCCCATCTGAGCCTCAATCAGCTTCTTCAGGTCCCCTATGGAGTCTTCAGGGTTGCACTTCACACAGACCTTCTAGCCCAGTCTGCCATTACACACAACCTAGATCATGGTTCCCAGGCACCCTCAGCCACAAGCAGCTGCAGCTACAGCCTCACTGTGCATGCATTCTCCCAAAAATCCTTCTTGAAAGAGCTCAAGAAGGATTTTAATAGTCACATAAAAGGTAGAAGAAAAATTAGGAAAGGAAATGAGAGGTTTGCAAGAGAGAGTCAATAGCTTGGAAAAGGAAGGACAAAAATTGATTGTAGAAAACAAGTCTTTGAAAAATACAATTGACCAAATGGAAAAAAGTACACTGAAGAAAACAAGTCCTTAAAAAATGAAATTGGCCAAATGGAAAAGGAGGCACAAAAACTCATTGAAGAGAAGAATTCCTCGAAAAGTAAAATAGGACAAATGGAAAAGGAAGTACAAAATCTAACAGAAGGAATCAATTCATTAAAAATTAGAATTGGGCAAGTGGAAGCTAATGACTCTAGAGATATCAAGTATCAGTCAAACAGAAACAAAAGAATGAAAAAAATAGAAGCAAACACAAAATACTTCATTGGAAAAACGTGACCATGAAAATAGATCCAGGAAAGACAATATGAAAATTATTGGTCTACCTAAAAACCATGATCGAAAAAGGAGCCTGGACAGCATCTTTCAGGAAATTATCATGGAAAACTGCCCTGATGTCCTAGAACCAGAAGGTAAAATAGTCACTGAAAGAATCCACCAATCATCTCCTGAAAGAGATCCCAAATTGAAAAAGCCAAGGAATATTGTAGCCAAATTCCAAAATTATGAGGTCAAAGAGAAAATACTGCAATCAGCCAGAAGGAAACAATTTAAATATCATGGAACCACAGTCAGGATTATGTAGGACCTTGCAGCTTCTACATTAAAAGATAAGAGAGTGTGGAATATGATTTTCCACAAGGCAAAGAAGCTTGGATTACATCTAAGGATTAACTACTCAGTGAAACTGAGCATAATCTTTCAGGGAAAGAGATGAATGTTCAACTAAATAGGGGGCTTCCAAACCTTCCTGATGAAAAGACCTGATGAACAGAAAATTTGATCTTCAAATATAAGACTCAGGTGAGGTATAGAAAGGTAAACAGGAAAGAAAACAACAACAACATGTTATCAATAAGGACATCCCTCCAAGAGAAGATGACACTTGTAACTCTTGAGAACTGTATCACTATTAAGACATTTAAAAGGAGTATACATAGACAGAGGGCTTGGGTATAAGTTGACTATGATGTGATGATAAATATCTAATTAAATGATGAAAAGGGATTGTTCTGGGAGTAGAGGAAAGGAGGAGGCAGACAAGGGTAAATTGCATCACATGAAAAGGCACAAAAACCTATTACAGTAGAGGGAAAGAAGGGAGGGAGATGAGCATTGTTTGAACCTTACTCTCATCAGATTTGTCTCAAAGAGGGAACAGTTTAATCAGTTAGGCATAGAAATCTAATTTGCTCTATTGGAGGTATGAGGGGAAAGGGGAAAGAAAAAGGAGGGATGGATAGAAAGGAGGGAAGAAGTAATAAGGGGAAAGGGGAAGAAAAGGGAGGGGCCTGATAGAAGTGAGGGCAGACTGAGGGAGGTGGTGATTAAAAGCAAGACTCTCCTGAGGAGGGAAAGGGAGAAAGGAGAGAGAAAAGCATAAATGGGGGCAGGGGGTGTGGATAGGATGGAGAAAAAGACACAGATAGTAATCATATGAATGGGATGAACTCTCCCATAAAAGTGGAACAGATAGCATAGTGGATTAAGAACCATAATCCTACAATATATTGTTAAAAAACCTGGAAAGACTTATACAAACTGATGCTGAGAGAAATGAGCAGAACCAGGAGAATATTGTACAGCTACATTGTGTGATGACTGACTTTGATAGACTTAGCTCTTCTCAGGAATGCAAGGATCTTGGACAACTCCAAAAGACTCAAGATGGAAAATGCTATGCAAACCCAGAGAAAAAACTTTGAAGTCTGAATGCAGACGGAAGCATACTATTTGCTCTCCTTTTCTTTCATTCTTTCATTTTGTTTTTTTCTTTCTTGTGGTTCCTCCCATTAGGTCTAATTCTTCTTTACATCATGACAAATGTGAAAATATATTTAATATGAATGTATAAATAGAACCTATATCAGATTGCATGCCATCTTGGGGAAGGGGGAGAAAAGAGAGGGAGAGAAAATTTAAAACTCAAAATGTTATGGAAGTGAATGTTGAAAATTAAAAATAAATTAATTAATTATCAAAAAACATGTTTTTCAGTTTTTCTTTGATTTATTCTTCAACCTACTCATTATTTAGGATTTCTTTGTTAAGTCTCCACTTGTGAAATATTTGTATCTTTTATTTGTGATCTCTGAATGATTACTAGTTTCTTGAGTTATATAGTCTGAGATATAGTTTGCAAATTTATAGTTTCTTCCTTTTTATATGTATTTACTCTAATAAAGTCAATTTTTGTAAATGTTCCATGTGATGTATATATACACATATTCATACAGGCACACATATATGTATACATATGTGTATATAAATTATATGATGTGTGTATGTGTATTTGTATATATACAGGTATGTATATATATACACATACACACATATGTGTGTGTGTCTGTGTGTAAGTATGGGGAGAGAGAGAGAGAGAGAGAGTGAGAGAGAAAGAGAGAGAGAGAGAGAGAGTTTAGCAGAAAACATAATAATTCTTTTAATTCTGATTTCTCCACCAATGTATTCAGTTCTCTATTTTTCCATTTGTTTATCATTATCTTAGACATATGCAAACCTGAGAGATGGACATTGGAATTCCTATTACTATTGTGTTAACTCCCTATGTCTTCTTCAATTGAACTAGTCTTTCTTTTTAGAGTTTAGCTTCTAATGCAATTGGAGCACATAAATTTAATATTAATATTGCTTTTATCAATGCTTCTTTTAAGTATATTGTAGGTTCCTTATCACTTTTTTTCTGTTTTTTTTTTCCTTTTAGCATATTGTAGTTTCCCTATTACTTTTTTTTTGAGTGTTGGTTTGGGTTTACCTGAGAGTATTATTGCAACTCCTGCTTTTGGGGATTCACTTGGTTCATAGTAATTTTTCCAGCCCTTCATTTTTATTCTGTGCATGTCTTTATTTTCAGAATGTGCTTCTTTAAGCAACAGATTGTGGGTATTTGTTTGTCTAACCAATCTGCCATTCTTTTTTTTTTTTATTGCCTTGCTTAAACCATTCACATTTAAGTTATTAGGATTAGGTTTATATACATTTTTCCATTTGTCTCTATTTTTTCCATATTAGGATTTTCCCCCTTCTTCCTCTGCATTTTTATCTATTTTAAGATGACCTTATTGCCACTTACTCTCTTCACCTCACCCTGAAGCTTCCCTAACCTCTCCTGCACATTCCTGTTTGTCAATCTTTTCTTTAATTTGGAGTTTTGCTTATTAATTTCTTTTCCTCTCGATTTTGTCTATTTATTTAATTTTCCCCTCATTTTTTCATATCAATTAAAATAGGTAGAAACAAATTTATTGTCCTTCCACTTCAATATTTTTGTCAATTAGCTTTTTAAATTTTATTTTGTTTGTGTTTTTTCTAAAATCTAATTCTTTCCCTAATTTTTCATCATTTATCTACCCTTTCTGATTATTCTAAACTTTTATTATTTGATACATGACCCTTATGCTTATTTAATGTCTTTTTATACTCTGTGTTCCTCACGAAATTAAAACTCTTGAGGTATCCATTTTGGGTTATTTCTTCTATTTTTTTTTTATTTCCTTGTTAATTTTGCACCTAGTCCCCTTTTACCATTTACCATGTATGTAGTTCAATAGACAAAAAGCTAGGCCAGGGATAAAAAAGAGCTGATTTCAGATCTAACCTCAGCCATTTACTAACTGTGACCTTGGGCAAGTCATTTAACCTCTATCTGCCCTAGTTTCCTCTATTGTAAAATGGAGATCATTATAATAGTGCCTACCTCACAGAGTTGTTATGAAGATCAAATGAGATGTTCTAAAGTGTTTAGAATATGGTAGGTGCTTAATAAATGTGTATTCCCTTCTGCTTTTCCTTTTGTGCCTCACTCTTAGAAATACTAATTCTCAAAGGTGACAGAGGGGATATACCCCTATAGTAGGATTAGTTCTGTGTCCCTGATTATGCAATTGATTGTGATATCCATTATTGACCTTTGTCCTCCCAAAGGAGATAACATTTGTAAAGTGTGAGGTAAAATTCTTAGCACATAGTAGGTGCCTAATAAATGTTTGCTTTCCCTTTCTCCTTTAATTGTTTTCTGTATTTAGCCAGGGATCTCTTCCCTAAGTCCTTGTCTTCCCACCCTTCTGCATATCAATAGCACTTAACTTTTCCTGGGATGGGATGAGTGCTCTCTCTGAGCATCAAATCTCTACAGACAATACTCATTCTGAAGTCTTATAGAATCTTACAGAATATCAATTTTCTCCTATGACATCATTCATTAACCATATTCCCTCCTATGCCTGAAACAAGTTTCCCCTCTTCCTCCCTTTTTCAATACCTCTTTTTTGCCTCCTCATTCCTTTCCCTATAGGTTCTCTTCTTCCTGAGAGACATAGAGGATATTTATCTTTTATTATTAGCCTTTTACTTGTTTAAGATATATCATATATAACCCCCTCAATTTTCCTTTTACTATCCCTTCTTTTATAAACAATGCCATTATGTAATATACTCACATAAAAATGCATTAATTCTCTTGCAGGTAGGGTGTTATAAGGATTAGTCCATGATATTCAGAGCCTGTTTCTCCTCCATCACTTCTATTTGACTTCTGCTTTCACCCTTGTTTCTCTATACATTTAGAAAGAAATCTCTTAATGATACCCTCATTATTTTGTTGTTTTTGTCATCAATTATATTTGTTTCCTTGTTTTCTATTTCTGCTGTCTGGATTGTTTACAAGTCAAATAATTTATTTAAGGCTGGTTTTCTTTCTGGTGATGTTTCAAGTGCCTCTTTTTATTTGAAATCCATTTTTTTAAATTTGTGTTTAGGCTCAGTCTAGAGTGTTAACTCAACTGGGGCTGTGTCTTAAGATTCTTTGCTCTTTGGAATACATTGTCCCATTCCCTGCTACAATTTCTGGTAGGTACATCACTCTTGTATATTTAGTATCTCATTTTCTTAACATTTTAAGTCTCTTTCCTGGTCACTTTTAGAATTTTTGTTGTCAATGGAAGTGTCTAATATAACCACCTTGTGTCTTGGAGTTTGCAGGTTATTTGTTTTCTTTTTGCAGATAATCCATAGTTTGATTGTCAATTTATTTCTGTGTTCAGAAGTTCTGGACAGTTTTTTTGTATTATTTCTTGTATTGTGGTGTTCAAGTCTTTTAACTTATTGTGCTCTTCTAGGAGACCTATAATCAATAAGTTCTCTCTGTTCTTCCTGTCTTTAAGATCAATACATTTTACCTGTGTAGAAATCATTCAAAAATATGCTTACTACTCTCTGTTTCTCTTCTACATTATTCTTCACTTCCATGTATTTGCACTCTCAATAATTTATCCTCTTTTTTTTGTTTGTTTGTTTCTTTGGTAAGCCTTCTCATCAGAGATTCAGGTTTTTTTTTAATTCTTCCAATTATCTCTATTATAGAGGCCATAAATTCTGCATTTACACTCTTATTTTTCTTTTAGACCATTCAAGAATGTCCTATGGTGTTTCTATGCTCTCTTTGGAATCAACAGAATCTTTTGTCTTACCAGGTGTTGATTTAGTTTCTTTTATCTTACAATACTTATTCATAAATACCTGACCTTTTTTTTCCCCAATCTGGAGGCAATATTTCTTTCTCTTATTGGTGTATCTGCTTAGGCTCAAGGTCTTTACTTGACTTTTCTTCTTCCTGAGATTTTTGACAATTTCATTCCCCTTCTTCCACATGTACTTAGTAATGAAATCAGAAGCATAGCAACAAATAGATGAATTATTGCAAATATCTATAGGAATTTTTATAGCAAATTCTTTGTTGAAGTCAGTAAGTCTACCATATTAGAAATCTGACATGAAAGTCTTAGAAATTGTTTTTTAGGAAAAGTAGAAATAGCACTAAATGGAATAAAATGGGAAAACAAATTGAAATGGATCATGTATTTGTAGGAGATATCCACAGTGGAGGAAACAAGGATTTGAGAACATTGAGGGGTTGTTTCTAATGGATTTAAAATAGATGAAGATTCTGTAATTCTATAAGAAATCAGTAATGCACACATATACATATACACACATGCATATAGGAAAGTATATCAAAGTAGGTATATATGTAAATATGTGTGTAAATATATGTGTATTTATATAATATTACATATATGTAGGTATGTGTGTATACATATGATTATTCTATACATCAAGACCATCCTTAATGAAAGGTATTAGAAAGAAACGGGCAGGGATTTTCATATGATATTTCACAGTAGATAATATCTTTTCTGTAGAGACACAACAAAGTTTTTTACTGGTCAAAATATAAAGTCAAAGCTCATGGTTTAGATTCTTGGAGAAAAATAACCTTGACATTTTCACTTACCTTGATTTTTTTATTCATTTGGAGAGAGAGGGAAAGAGAAGGAGAGGGAGAGAGAGAGAGAGAGAGAGAGAGAGAGAGAGAGAGAGAGAGAGAG